>NC_053491.1:416573922-416873922 GCF_905171775.1 Rana temporaria | reverse complement strand
CTGAACGGAAGATTGCATCTCGTTGGATGTTCTGTAGATTAAACTGAGTGGATTTTCTGGTTTTAGCGCTGCTGCGGGTGTTTTTTTCTGGGTAGTGTTGGCAACGTTTTGTATTCTTGTACTTGCTTTCTGATACAAGTTACTTGTATTTTTCTACCTCTTCTTTCTTTCCCAACAGAACTGCGATCTGTCTGGTTGTGATCTCCAAGAAGCGAACCTTCGGGGATCCAATGTAAAAGGCGCAATATTTGAGGAGATGCTTACACCACTACACATGTCGCAGAGTGTCAGATAGACTCTGACATGGAGGAAGGCTCTGCGCCTCTGATTGCTGGCATACTGGAGACGCTCTGCCTATTGCCTGTACTGCCAAGGCAGACCTATAATCTCTATACCGTAACCGCCTACTTTAATCTCTTGGTAATGTGCACAGAGGACACGTGTTCACTGTGTTGCATACATGTAGCTCTTATTATATACACACAAACCTGCTTCAGATTTATGGCATAAGAGAACTGGAGCAATTTGCACGCCTCTCCTGTGGTATATTAGGATTGCGGTAGTTGTACCAGACTGGCAGGATGGTGTGGTACGGTATCTTATCGGACTGCCAATAAGGCCTGATCAATATCACTGACATATAAGACAAGGGCTTGAAGATAATGACTGTAGTTTTACTCCTTGCATATACTTTACTTGACAGCTGCTGGTGGAGTTTAGAGGTGTTTTCTATTGGCTGTCACATGGTCACCAGACTACATTGTGACCATTCTAAGGTTTGCCTACAGAGCCCACGCAAACCTTTAATCTATGCACACGTAATTCAAATTGTGTAGCACAAATTATGGATGTGTATAAGAAGGTGTTGAATAGCAAGCTGGCAGCTGTGGTCTTAGACCAGTTTTGGGAAGCCTTTGTCCCTCTGCCGTACTACAAGTCCCAGCAGGCACATTAAGGCTTTGTTTATCAGCTGCTAGAGGGTCATATGTTGTCCATGCTGTACTTGACTGAGTAGGATTAGACTGGCTACTCCATCCCATGTAGCCCATATCGGTGATAGATTAGACCTGTCATATCTGTCTAGTCCTTTGTCCTGAGGTCCAGTCACTTATCACAGAGGTTTCTGGGCCCGCTGCAGGTCAGGGGTTACCGAGTGCCTTAAAGCAACTGTCCCAGCTGCTTCTGGAGTTATTTAGTTATGCAAATGACAAGATGAAGTGCTGAACTGTTACCCCCTTTCCCTCGATCTATATATACAATAAATATTTTTTGATTGATTTTGACTGACTCTATCTTATTTATAGTCCATGTTTTTGTCACAACTCTGTATTTCAGGTATGAAATATTTGGACCCTTCCCCACTCAGTAAGGGAAATTCCACATTCTTTTCAAACAAAACGGAGCGTGTCAAAGCTCCATTTTGTAGTGTGTGTGTGTGTGTGTGTAATATAAATATATATAGATAGAAAGTGAATGAATGAATTTAAAGTGGATGTAAACCCACTCTCATCCTTTCTAAACTACTGCCATAGTGGTGATCTATAAGGATATACAAGCCTCCTGCATGCATCCTTACCTGTCAAATGTCTCCCCTCTGTCTGTTATAAGAACTGAAAAACTGCAGATTCTGTGGGTGGGTCTGTTGTCTGGAGCTCTGTGGGTGGAGACGCCATGTCAGTAGACTCCCCGCCCACCTCTACACTCCCCTTGTCAACATGCATTTTTTCCTGTGTATTCCTTACACTAAATTCTGCGATGATCACTAACATCCAGTCAAAATCCAGAAAAGTAACCACATGACTTCAGAAAAGGAGTGGGGGTGGGAATTAAAAAATGTCGGTCTCAGGCTAGTGCATGAGATATGTAAATAACCTGTCACTCACAGCAAGGGGGAAGAATGGACAAATGTTTTCTCCTGTTTGTCCGTTTATCTCACTGAAAAAAGAAAAGAGGATTGCTCAGAGCTGGATTAACTCTTTGTGGCAAGATTGGGCACAGATGATGGGGAAACCTTTTATACTCTACATTGTGACCGCAAAAAAAAAAACAATTCGGGTTTACATTCACTTTAAGTCAGCATAATAGCCAGGGTAATTGGAATTGAAAAAGTACGATGACTATGGCAGAGTATTAATTGTGTGCAGGAAGATGTGAATCAAGCCTAAGGCCCCTTTCCCATGGGCTTTGTCTGCTTTATTTAGCTGAGAATTGATGAGCAGATCCCCTGTTGAATCTTCACTGAAGGGGACAGATGTCTTTCCCCTTTTTTTTTTTTTTTTTAATCTAATCTTTTTATTTTGAAGATAGAATTTCCATACAAGAAAATTAAGCAAACGCCTAGCCCGGTGACCATTTTACATGTGGATGGACCCTCTGCACACTGCTATACACCCTTACCAACAAAATATGCCATGAAAAACAGGGATTTTTGGTTCACATATACCGTATTTATCGGCATATAACATGCACAAGCTTATAACACGCACCTTCATTTTGAGGGAAGTTTGAGGAAAAATATTTATTTTTGAAGCAAAATAAGGGCCAGTGCCCATCCATGCAGCCTGATTAATGCCCATCTGCAGCTTCATAATTGCCCATCAATGCGGCTTGATTAATTCCCATCTGCAGCCTCCCCATTGCCATGAATGCAGCCTGATCAATGCCCATCTCAGGGACGGGGGCGGGATGAACGCTGTCAGATTACATACAGCGAGGATCTCCTGTTTACTCGGCAGCCTCTTTAATACAAAGTCCCGCCTCCTGGACCGGCTTCTATGATGGACAGAACACTGGAGACAGTCCCGCCCCCCTCCCTGGTCTCTCCGAGACAGCCAAAATTGCAGTATCGGCGTATAACACACACTATTTGCAACCGATTTGCAGGGTGAAAAAGTTATACGCCAATAAATACAGTATATTGCAACACATGCTTATGCCGGCCAACTGTGTCAAACTAATCTGTCTTATGGCAAGTCTTGCACTGCTTTGCCACTGCAAATGCCACAGTGGATACCATGCCAACCTGGGGCATAAAGACACAAGGTGGGGGGAAAGCGACTAGGTTCAGGTCTGGTCACTAACCTGCGTTGCAACAGAGAAAAGATATACCTGTTACATGTGTATCACACCTTATAATTAGGGTTGTCCCGATACCGATACTAGTATACCGAGCATTTGCGCGAATACTTGTACTCACGCAAATGCTCCCAATACTTTTCTTTTAGGGTAGAGTGGCTGGAGAGGGCGGGAAGAGTCTGGCTGGAGAGGGCGGACAGTGGTGGATGGAGAGTGCAGGCAGAGTTGGCTAGAGAGGGGGCGGGCACAGTCTGTGTCGGTGGATGGTATGCGGGCGGAGAGCGAGTCCTCACCTGCAGTGGTAAGCTGGCAGGGGTGTAGGGCAGCCACATCAGGATCAGTGACCAGTGAACGTCCCTACGCCCATCTTGGTACACTCTGCACTCGGCTTCAGTAAGCAGCAGCAGACATCTTGTTACACCCAGCCCGAGCTATATAGGCTGGGTGTAACAAGATGTCTGCTGCTGCTTACTGAAGCCGAGTGCAGGGTGTACCAAGATGGGCGTTGCAGCATAGTGTTTTTTTTTTTTTTTTTTTTCTAAATCTTTTCATTTTTTGCAACATTTCAGTGCCCACAAGTGCCACCTATCAGTGCCCACAAGTGCAACCTATGAGTGCAATCAGTGCCCATAAGTGCCGCCTATCAGTGCCAGCCATCTGTCAGTGCCACCTATCAGTCCCCATCTGTCAAACTGTCACATGACATTGAAAAAAAAAAAGTATCGGTATCGGCGAGTACTTGGGGAAAAAAGTATCGGAAATCGCTATCGGCGAGTACTTGGAAAAAAGTATTGGTAAAAAGTGGTTTCGGGACAATCCTACTTATAATATATTTGACCAGAAGTAAGATCAGAGCAGCAACAGCATGAGAAGGTTCATAAGCATTGACATATTCCTCCTCTAAACCTGAGACCCGTTTTTCGGTGGTTGCATCCCCCATAGAAAAGATGGCAATTACAAGGTACTGGCTCCTATAGCCAGGGCCTCCAAGTCCAGCTGCCAGGAGGGACCAACTGGGAAAAGCATCCACCGAGGATAAACAAAACTAGGGCGCCCCCAGGTACCAATTCACATCCTGTAGAGTCAAACACTCAGATGTCTGTTTTTTTCTTTATTTGGATAGGACCCCCAGGGCAATACAACATATGTGTTGCCTACTCCTGTACTTGTGTATTGATGTTCTTTTTTTAAATGATTAGCATAGCAGATCTTGCGTTGCAATAGAAAGTGTGTTTGGGTACCGTCTGAATGGGCCCTAACAGATTCTATTGTATTTCATGTAAAATATAGCTTGTGACATGTTGGACTTTAAGTTCCTATAAAAGGAGTTGGGTAAGGGATGTATAATTGTGGTAAACAATAGACAACAGGACATGCTCCCCCCCCCCCCCCCCTCCGAATCAATCTGAGCCAATCTTCCCTGCTGCTGCTGACTTTATCCAGATTAAACAGCAGGGTGCTTTGTATTTACTCTGTCATTGTACAACCCCACACTGCGAGATATGTGTTTGTACTGATGTATAAATAGGAGACATCAAAGGAAACATCTGTCACCAGACCAGAGAGGAGAGACGCCATTCAAGCAGGACAGGTAACGCACTCTAGAGCGGTGTTTCTAAACCTTTTTCCATTCGGAGCGCCCTTGAAAAGTGTTTTCAGTCTTGAGGCACCCCTGTCCAAGGCTTGGATCACACTGCAACGTGTCGGGGTAACACGCGCACAATCGCGCTCTTCCCTGACACACAGGCAAATGCTCTGCTCTTTAGGGGTGCCATTAATTCTTAATGGTACCCCACACATTGGTGCTTTTTAAAGAAAGGGTCTGGGACTTCTTTCCCTGCATTTCTGTGGTTAGGAAAGCCCATTGAAATGAATGGGCTGCCCTACACGCAGCACTCATCCACACAGATGTGAACCAAGTGCTTGTTCACATGTCAGGTTGGAGGGACAGTAAAACCACATGGTTGAGCTGTTTTTACCAACCCCAACTGCTACCCCTTTAGCTGCAGAGGCAGCAACTAGGGGTGTACACATGCTGTGGCTGCAGTTGTAGGTATACCCAGGGCGAAAGGGGCTGCACTGCAACCACCCTGCCGCTGTGTGTATTGCATTTTTGGGCTTAAAACAGGTGGCGAGGAGGCAACATATTGCCTCTTTACCGCCTGTCAAATGTCTCCGAAATAGGGCCAGTATAGATGGGTGCCATTTGACCTACCAGCATGGGAGGAAACCGGAGTGCCCAGAGGAAACCCATGCAAGCACAGAGGGAACATGCAAATTCCATGCAAGTAGTGTCCTGGTTGAGTTCTGAACCCTAGTGCTGCCAGGCACAAGTGATGTAATGCAAAGTGATGTTGCAATTTTCCATATGATTGCTAAGATAGATCAGGAGGGAAAATTGCAGTAGATATGGATCCACCTATTCATTTTAAATATTGAATTTAAGGCTACTTTTACACTGAGGCGCTATAGCGCTAAAAACAGCGCCTGCAAAGTGCCCTAAAAGAGCCTCTCCTTTCACTCCAGTGTGAAAGCCAGAGGGCTTTCACACTGAAGCAGTAAGCTGGCAGGACAGTAAAAAAAGTCCTGCTAGCCGCACCTTTTGAGGTGTATACACCGCTCCTAAAGCGCCCCTGCCCATTGAAATCAATGGGCAGCAACGCTGAACCGCCGGCTAAGTGCTGCTGCAGTTTTAAAAAAAACAGGTCTATGGTTATTTCATATCTGCATGTCCACCTGCCCTTTATTTATGATCAGCCTAGGACTACACTTTCTAGTTTTTATGTACCATATTTATCGGGTATTGCGCGCTCCGGTGTATAGCGCGCACCTCTAAAGTGGACCCAACATTCCTGTAAAAAAAACATTTTATTACATTTTACTACTTACAGTTTTGGTGTCTTGCGCGGCGTCCATCGGCGGCTTCGTCGGGTCCGTCTGCGGCTTCGGGTGTCCTCTTCGTCGGCTCCTGCGTCCTCCCCGCTGCCTCTCGATTCCCGCGCCGAGTTTGAACACTGCGCCGGCATATACCGAGCGCAGTACACTCGGGTATAGTCGGGCAGGCTCGGCTACTCTCGTGCTCACGTCCTGGACGTGAGCGCGAGAGGGGCCGAGCCTGCCCGACTATACACGAGTGTACTGCGCTCGGTATATGCCGGCGCAGTGTTCAAACTCGGCGCGGGTATCGGCGTATATCGCGCACCCACGATTTTGCCCTTATTTTCAGGGCAAAAAAGTGCGTGGTATACGCCGATAAATACGGTATTCTGTTTTCTTGATGTATTTTGCTCAGATCAGTGATGTCGATGGTTTAGGGCAAGGCACACAATGTTTATCTGAAGACATCGTGTGACCTTGTCATCTACAGGGCAGTTAAAATCTACTGTGATATGTATCTTCTTTACATAAAAAAAACAATATCATTACAACAGTGGCAAAAGTGTGTGTTGCTACAGCAATGGCACCAGTAGGAACACATGTAAAGGAGGATGTCTTTTGTTCCAGTGAAAAGTGCCTTCAACACAGGCATGTACTGGCCATTGGGACTACAGGGAGTTTCCCGGTGGGCCGATGACTCAGTGGGCTGGTTTCAGAGACAGCCTGTCAAAGTAATGGCTGTGCGGCTCGCACTCCACTTCATGCAGTGATGTGGGAAGGATGAGAAAAATACAGAGGAGAATAAGTGAAATAATAAAAGAGGTGAGTGAGGACACCTTATGTTATGCCACTTAAGTTTTTTTGCACAATTGCTTCTAGTTTATTGACTGTTTTTATGCTTGTTAGCAAAATTAAAGTGGGCCGGTCTGGATGAAGTCCAGGGCTAAATTTTTGTCTCAGTCCAGCCCTGCTTCTACATATATTCTGTTCCCCTTATTTTGTATAGAATGAGCCGCCATGTGACAGTAGTTCTGCTCCTTGCCGTTGTCCTCCTGCTGTCTTCTCATATGAGTCACGGCCAGCACTGGTCTTATGGACTATGGCCAGGTGGAAAGCGGGAAGTTGAAAGTCTCCAGGAATCCTATTCAGAGGTAAGAATCATTCAGATCAAAGAATGTGTGACAAATAAACTTGTCTTTTTCTATGGAGTGGATAACTCTCAAAGGGTATCTACACCAGGGCATCAAAAAGCCTTGTAAACCTAGGCAGGGTGCATTGCACCCAGGCACCTGCAGAGGTGGGGGCGCCGAACATCTAACAGACTCTCTAATAGAAGCCCTCTCTGTGTCCATCACAGAGGCCCCCCTCCAGGTCCCAATACAGTACTCTGCTTCTCTTCCTGTAGTTTGGTTATTGTTAAGAGATCATGTAAGGGTCCCAGATTAATGAAGACTTTGTGGGGGAACATCTCTGTGCTTGAGTCATTGCCATAGAAACATTTATAAAGGGGAGGAGTTAGTAAAATGACAACGCCCATGTGGGGGGGCGCCAGAAATATTTCTGCACCCAGGCGCCTGTGACCCTAGGATCGGCCCTGAACCTAGGGCTACAATGACCATAACATTCCCTTGCTACCAAAAGATTGAACTGTTTCTTGGCAGTCATCTCATTAGCAGCACATTGATTTCAATGCAATGCACATGAGCCAGGTACCAAGCAGTAGTAAAAAGATTTAATTGCTAGTGTAGTCCTAGACCAGGGGTGCCCAACCAGTGGCCCGCAGAGCCCTCTGATGTGGCCCACGACCTCCTGCTTTGGGATGGCAAGCCCAGATTGTGGGTTGCTGACCCACCATCCCTAAGTTGTCAATAAAGCTGATCGGTCCAACACAATCGGACCCTCTGTTCACCTCTTTTGAACCACAGATGTAAATGGACTTGTGGCCATTTACACCCACTTACCTCCAATCCGATCCGCTAAAAAATAACAGAAAAGGGGATCCGTCCGCTTCCATCTGGGCAGATCAGTTCGGAGGGCCCATAGAGTAGAGCGGGCTGGGTCTGCGTATGCAGAGTGCACTTGGACGTGTCATCCGCCTGTTCCGCTCATTGTGGCCCTTGACTGGTTACAAAGTCGCTTAAGTGGCCTTTGCTCTTCAAAATGTTGGGCACCCCTGTCCTAGACTTTCTAAAGGTCAGGGGTCAAAGTTTAGGGTTAGTCAGGCTGTTTGGGGGTTTTCACTGTGGTCAGGAGTAAGATCTGCCCAGGTGTAAGAAATGCCCCAGTACTAATGTTTACAATGCTGCCCCAACATTGGTTTTAGTGGGAGGAAAGTATCCAATTATTGATGTCAGTAGATTTGGAAAGCATCCCTTCCCGTAGCATTATTGTTAAGAGGCACTTACCCCCATGCAGGCTTCATATTCCATGCTCTGCTACTTCTAATGATGTCGCAACCAGGACTACAGGGACCATCGGCCAGGAGCTCACCCCTTTTTTTACAGTGCCTCAGATACACGTCGGCATGTGGCATCTTTATAGGAAGCCTGTCGGTATAGAAATTTGGAGGCCACATGTAGAAGTTCTCATTATAAAAATGCTTGTTGCCTGACTGTCATTCTGACACACTAAAGCTGGGTATACACGTATCGATATTCAGCATGTGTGTACGCCGTACCCCGTTCATTAGACTAGCTTCTGCTCAACAGTTCTGAAGGAAAACCAGCTTTTGATGAGCACTTGCAGCCAATGGCTGCAGTGCTGATCAGTGTATTCTGACAGGAAGGGAAGCCCCTGCTGTCAAAATCCAATATTGCAGCGGGATAGATCCCTGCATCCACATCAAGTGTGGATGGAGGGATTTGTCAGTTTTTTTTGTTCACCGAAAAAAATATAACTGTGTGTATACCCTGCAACATGTACACAGATGAGGTATTTTGATTATTTTTTTCTGCGCCAATCTTGTTTGATTCAGTGACTCAATTAGGACATATTAAAGCCAGTAGGTTAGTACAGTGTTTCTCAACTCCGGTCCTCAAGGTCATGTTTTCAGGATTTCCCTTAGATGAAACGGCTGTGATAATTACTAAGGCAGTGAATCTGATCAAATCCCCAGTGCAAAATAATGGAAAGCCTGAAAACATGACCTGTGGGGGTGCCTTGAGGACTGGAGTTGAGAAACACTGGCTTAATATATGTCAATCGGTCAGTCAATCTTCAGAAGGAGATCATCAATAGCAGACTCAATGTTTCTCTAAAAACAGGATTAGGTGGGCAGTGATTTCAATATCTGACCAGATGATGTTTGTTGCAGAGAGAGCTGCCTCTGGTCACCATTCCATTAGGTAAAATCCAGCTCATTCACTACAGCATGGAAAAGACCAGCGATTAGACACAAAGGGGCAGATCCACAGAGGGAGTACGCCGGCGTATCTACTGATACGCCGGCGTACTTTCAAATTACCCGCGTCGTATCTAGTTTTTAATCCTCAAACCAAGATACGACAGAATCTGGGTTCGATCCGACAGGCGTACGGCTTCGTACGCCTTCGGATCGTAGATGCAATACTTCGGCGTCCGCTGGGTGGAGTTTGCGTCTTTTTCCGCGTCGGGTATGCAAATTAGCTATTTCCGACGATCCACGAACGTACGCGCGGCCGTCGCATTCTCTTACGTCGTCTCTAGTCGTCTTTTTCCGTCGTACAGTTAAAGCTGCTTTTTTGCGGCGTATAGTTAAGTATGGCCGTCGTTCCCGTGTCGAAATTTGAATTTTTTGTTTTTTCTTGTGTAAGTCGTCCGTGAATCGGGATGGACGTAAATCACGTCTAAGTTAAAAAAAAAATTACGTCGTTGCTACGTCATTTAGCGCAATGCACAGCGGGAAATTTAGAAACGGAGCATGCACAGTTTATTTGGCGCGGGGACTTGCTTCATTTAAATGAAACACGCCCCCTAATCGCCGATTTGAATTACGCACCGTTACGCCGCTAGAGATAAACCTATTTGGGTCCACTTAATCCGGTAAGCCTCCAATCATTCCTGGTGGTGGACACACTTCGGATTGTCACTTTATGTGCATGATGACAAATCACTTCACTGCTGATTGATTCACCAACTGTTGGGACTTTTTTACATTAGAGACTGCACTTATAAGTCCTTGCTCTTTTTTATGGACTCACGATTTGATTTTATTTTATCATCACTTTGAATACTCCTCACAGGGTTTATTTCTACATTCCCTTTTGCACGTATATTTAGCGCTACACTTTGCTGTTTTGTTATATGTTTTTACAGAATTGATCTATTTCTGTTGTGTTGGCGGCCATTTATATGTTTTTAAGTAGCGCGGTGTTATTTATACTGTTTGTATAATCTTTTTACACGCCGCTAGAGATAGACTACGCCGCCGTAACTTTCGGCGTGCAATCTTTCAGGATTCGAACCAAAGCCGGGAAAGTTACGGCGGCGTAGCGTATCTCTGTGGATCTGCCCCAAAGTACTGCTGTAAACTGCAACCATAAAAGTTTACTACACTAAAGACACACGATCGGATATTCTGACAACAATTGTGTGATGGGCGCGTTTTGTCAGATAATCCGACCGTCCGTATGCTCCATCGGACAATTGTTGTCAGAATTTCCGACAACAAATGTTGGATGGTCATGCTCACAAATTGTCCGACAACAAATGTGTTCCGTCAGACTATCCGATCGTGTGTGATCGTCGGCCTAAAATCCAAAGTACAAACACGCATGCTCCAAACCAATGCTGACCATCAGACAACATTAGCAGAAGTTGCCCAAAGGGCATCGCTAAAGATTTGAAAAACCACGTAGTTTCATGTATGTTGGCTGAAAAAGTTCTGCCGTCTGTATGCAGAACAAGTTTACGGCCAACGCCCTTCGGCCAAAAATCCACAGATTTGTCCGATTGTGTGTATGAGGCTTAAAGGGGTTATAAAGGTTTGTTTTTTATTTTCTAAATAGGTTCCTTTAAGCTAGTGCATTGTTGGTTCACTTACCTTTTTCTTTCGATTTCCCTTCTAAATGTTTTTTCTTTCTTTGTCTGAATTTCTCACGTCCTGTTCCTCCTCAGTAAGCTGTTCTAGCTGACTATCCACCGCTCAGATGATGGTGGAAAGCTTACTGAGGAGAAACAGGAAGTGAGAAATTCAGACAAAGAAAACAAAATTTAGAAGGGAAATTGAAGGAAAAGGTAAGTGAGCCAACAATGCACTAGTTTAAAAGGAACCTATTTAGAAAATAAAAAACAAACCTTTACAACCCCTTTAAAATTTGTCACACCATGATTCTGATTGGTTGCTTTTGTCACTGTAATAACCACATAGCCCTTCCTTCGAATTAGGCTCGGATAATATGGTAGTAATTTCAATATGTCATATGTTTATTTTAGGTGCCAAATGAAGTGTCATTTACGGATCCTCAACACTTTGAACGGTCCATTCCACAGAACAGAATCAGTCTGGTCAGAGATGCCTTGGTGAGCGAATGACAAGGGAAATTTAAATATGAACACATTCCAGTCTGTTGTAGCTCTGAGGCCAGCTGCACCATTGGTAGCAGGACAGGACCAGGAAAAGACTAGGGCTATTCTTTCACTGTTTCTGCAGGCTGCTCATGTAATTGGCATAAGCCGTGAAATGGCAACCAGTGTCCCTCATCCAGAATTCAGACTTCTCACCTACCCTAAACTGAGGGATTCTAGATCAGGGTGGTTTCCACCAGTCTTCCCTGACCTTTCAAAGGTTCGGCCTTGGCTTTGAACTCTTGAATGGAGTTTGCCAAACACAGTATGATGAGCCAAAGCAAAGACAGATATGTCTTGGGCAAACTGGCCATGATTTTTATGACTAGAACTCATCCTTGGCTGATCTTGTGCATGTATCAGAGTGTACAAGCGCACAGGATTGACAAACACTGTACTGTACAGGTCCTAGGCAGGCCACGCACTAATAAATGAGAATTATTTTTCATGGAGGTAAGTTGTTATATTCCATTTCTTACAGTACCAACTGGGGACGGAGCATGCACCATACTTGTTCTGTATGAAAAAGTTGGGAAGGAGCATGGACCATACTTGTTCTTTAGGAAAACGTTGGGAAGGAGCATGCACCTTACTTGTTGTTTCGCAAAGAGCATGGACCATACTTTTTCTTTAGGGAAACATTGGGAAGGAGCATGGACCATACTTGTTCTTTAGAAAAAAGTTGTGAAGGAGCATGGACCATACTTGTTGGGTAGGAGCATGGACCATACTTGTTGGGAAGGAGCATGGACCATACTTGTTGGGAAGGAGCATGGACCATACTTGTTGGGTAGGAGCATGGACCATACTTGTTGGGTAGGAGCATGGACCATACTTGTTGGGTAGGAGCATGGACCATACTTGTTGGGAAGGAGCATGGACCATACTTGTTGGGAAGGAGCATGGACCATACTTGTTGGGAAGGAGCATGGACCATACTTGTTGGGAAGGAGCATGGACCATACTTGTTGGGAAGGAGCATGGACCATACTTGTTGGGAAGGAGCATGGACCATACTTGTTGGGAAGGAGCATGGACCATACTTGTTGGGAAGGAGCATGGACCATACTTGTTGGGAAGGAGCATGGACCATACTTGTTGGGAAGGAGCATGGACCGTACTTGTTGGGAAGGAGCATGGACCGTACTTATTGTTTGGGAAAGAGCATGGACCGTACTTATTGTTTGGGAAAGAGCATGGACCGTACTTATTGTTTGGGAAAGAGCATGGACCGTACTTATTGTTTGGGAAAGAGCATGGACCGTACTTATTGTTTGGGAAAGAGCATGGACCGTACTTGTTCTTTAGGAAAACATTGGGAAGGAGCATGGACCATACTTGTTGGGAAGGAGCATGCACCTTGCTTATTGTTTAGGAAAACGCTGGGAAAGAGCATGGACCATACTTGTTCTTTAGGAAAAAGTTGTGAAGGCGCATGGACCATACTTATTCTTTGGGAAAGAGCATGGACCATATTTCTTCTTTATATAAATGTTAGAGGAGGAGCATGGGCTAAAAAGACCGGCTTCCGTAGGACATGGGACATACTCACAGGCCAAAAGTCAGATGGTTCCCACCAAACTGACCATTTGTACCTGGTAGGTGATGTAACCAGATTGTAGCAACGGACATGGGCACCTGGGACAGGTAAGTATAAAGTCTCTTTGATCGGATGATTAATGAGATTTCCTAGACAACACTCATGGATGTATGTATGTTTTACAGATGAACTGGCTGGAGGGAGAGAACACCAGGAGGAAGATTTGACGTTGGCAATAGCTTCTTAAGATATAAGTCAGTAAACCACAAGCTAGGATCACTCCGTATTATGTCCTGTTTATATCTACTAGATCATTGACAGTGTTGGCGTAAATGTGATATCACTGTCTGAGGGAGGAATTTTGTGTAATTTTTGTCTAATAAAGTAGAGAAAAAAAACTTTTTTGTTTTTTACAGCAATTAAATAGAATGGTAATAGTTACTGTAACATTCATTTCTCAGAGTACACTGAAGCATATAGCACTTTGTATATTTAATACTGCTACAAAGAATTGAACACTTGGCCTCTACTTTTATTTCATTTGTTTTAGCCCAATGTGCAAAACTCCTGCAGACAGCAGTATAAGCCATGGGTTACTAACATACAGAACCATGTACCACGATGGGTGAGAAGAGAAATAGTGTTTACTCTCTCTGTGTTGTGCACATCTTGTAGACTCTTTGCATGGTTTTCCTGTGAAAATCATGGGGGGGTGTCTTCTAGGTCTTAGGACTAGTTTACACTTGCTTAAAGCGGAGTTCCGGCCACAATTTCACTTTTTAAATATAAATACCCCTGTAATATACAAGCTTAATGTATTCTAGTAAAGTTAGTCTGTAAACTAAGGTCCATTTTGTTAGGTTGTTACAGCATTTAGACACTTTATAAAATAGAAATTGACTGGGGCCATCTTAAGTGTGGGCATCATGAAGCCAGACTGTATGACTTCCTGGATTTCAGCCTTGCAGATCTCGCACAAGCAGTGTAATAGGTTTCAGCACCTGTACTGTCCAAGTCACATGATACTTCGAGACTGGGGAGTGCACAGACTCCTGGAAAGTTACACCCACTACATTCCCAGGAGTATATGCGGTGTAGGTTAGGAAGCTTAAGCACCTAGGTGCAGGAAGAGGGAAGATTAACTATTCTGCCTAGCAACAACACTTTAAAAGCCATCTAAAAAAAAAAAAAATTCTTAAAGGACTAATGAATTTTTTTTAAAACTACTGATGTAATGTTATATTTATGGGTGGAACTTCACTTTAAAAATATGGCTTCAGACAGGCTTTGTTAAAGTTCTCTGAATGAGTCAAAGTCCCTGTCACTAAATAAAATGGTTAGATTACAGTCCTGTTTACACCCTGCGTTTTGGCTTTGCTTCAAAAACTATACCCCTTGTAGCTTTAGATGTGCTTCAAAGCATCCAAAGAACTGTATGACAAAGCTTGCTTAAAGCACCTGCAGCTTTTGAGAGGCTTTAAAGCGGCGCTCCACCCTAAAGTGGAACTCCCGCTGATCGGAACCCTCCCCCCCTCCGGTGTCACATTTGACACCTTTCAGGGGGGAAGGGGGGGTGCAGATACCTGTCTAAAGACAGGTATTTTTACCCACTTCCGGCCACACAGTCTCGGGTAAACTGCGGGCATGACGTCACCTCCCGTCTCCCTCCCCCCGTTGTGTTCTCGGAACACTCGGCTCCCAGTACACAGCGGAGCCAATCGGCAGGTGTAGCGTGACTCGTGCATGCGCCGTAGGGAACTGGGCAGTGAAGCAGGAGCGCTTCACTTCCTGGTTCCCTCACCGAGGATGGCGGGGGGCAGCAGAGTGACGAGCGATCGCTCATCCTTTGCTGCGGACGGCGCTGGACTCCAGGACAGGCAAGTGTCCTAATATTAAAAGTCAGCAGCTTTAGTATTTGTAGCTGCTGATTTTTAATATTTTTTTTTTCAGC
The DNA here is from genome assembly GCF_905171775.1 of Rana temporaria. Classification (NCBI taxonomy): domain Eukaryota; kingdom Metazoa; phylum Chordata; class Amphibia; order Anura; family Ranidae; genus Rana; species Rana temporaria. The sequence goes on along the minus strand of NC_053491.1, from coordinate 416,858,935 downwards.
AGAGATCCGCCTTAATTCAGCTTCAGCTTTATGCCGGCCAGACACGGTTTGAATTTCGAAAACATTTCTGTACGAAAAACCGTATATAAGAATTTTCATACGAATTTCACACCATTAGTGGGCTGCAGCAACAGCCGATTTTTCTGCGGCAATCAAATTTAAGGAATCGGACATGTTGGAAATTTTTTGAAAAACAAACGATTTTCGAATCAATAATGGGAGAATCGTGCGAGAAATGTAATAGAAAAAGGAAAACTTGTGTAAAGAAAAGAAGATTTCCAGCAATGAAAATTCTTTTCTGTAGCAACATGAGGTGAAATTGAAAGCTTGGTCGGCAAATTTTGAAAATCAATGGTGGCATCATCAGATCACAAAAAAACTGAACTTTCTGATTTTGAAAATAAAATTTGTTTGAGATTAGACCGCGTATGGCCTGCTTTAGCCTCACTTTGTTTTGGCGAAATTGCGGGTATGAGATAACACACGCAGGGCATCGGTCAAGCTTCAACAAAACTTCAAAAGAGAATCACAGAAGCACCAAAACACATCATAAAAGCATGTGGAAGCGATAGACGTGTGTTGAAGCCGAAGCAAGTCTAAATGAGCCCTTACTGTCAAAGCCTAATTAAACAAGCTGAAGTTAGAAGCCGATTGGTTAATATGCATTAATACGCACAACTGCACCAGTGTGTTTTAGTAACACCCCCCAAGAGCGCTGCTACAGTGACAATGTGGAATGTGCCAGTGTTTGTCCAGGGGTGACAATGCCATAGCTGAAATGAAAAATACAGTACTCTTAACAACAATTGTTGCTTGATCCTAGGTGGTAACTAGAATATTTATTTGAAAATTGCCCCTTTAGCAGAATCCACCACTGAAAGATCTAAAAGGCAATGGGGCAACTACAGTACAGTATATCTACAGAAGGCCATGTGACTACTATGAGGTTTGGAAGTAGGTGACATGCACTTTATAAAACCAACAAAATTGAGGAGTTGCCTTAGGAAGGGGACCCATCTGGCCCTGAAACCTACAATATCTCACAAAAGTGAGTACACCCCTCACATTTTTGTAAATATTTTATTATCTCTTTTCATGTGACAATTCCTGAAGAAATTACACTTTTCTACAATGTAAAGTAGTGAGTATACAGCTTGTATAACAGTGTAAATTTGCTGTTTCCTCAAAATAACTCAACAAACAGCTATTCATTTCAAAACAGCTGGCAACAAAAGTGAGGGGATCCTATATGAAAATGTCCAAACTGGGACCAAGGTGTAAATATTTTGTGTGGCCAGCATTATTTTCCAGCACTGCCTTTACCCTCTTGGGCATGGAGTTCACCAGAGCTTCACAGGTTGTCACTGGAGACCACTTCCACTCCTCCATGATGACATCACAGAGCTGGTGGATGTTAGAAACCTTGCGCTCCTCCAACTTCCATTTGATGATGCCCCACAGATGCTCAATAGGGTTTAGGTTTGGAGGCATGCTTGGCCAGTCCATCATCTTTACCCTCAGCTTCTTTAGCAAGGCAGTGATTGACTTGGAGGTGTGTTTGGGGTTGTTATGTTTGCATATTGCCCTGCGGCCCCGTCTCCGAAGCGAGGGGATCATGCTCTGCTTCAGTATGTCACAGTACATGTTGGCATTCATGCAGCCCCAGGCCATGCCACTACCACCACAATGGTTGACTGTAGGCAAGACACCCTTGTCTTTGTACTCCTCACCTGGTTGACGCCACACACTTGACACCATCTGAACCAAATACGTTTACCTTGGTCTCATCAGACCACAGGACATGGTTCCAGTAATCAATGTCCTTAGGCTGCTTGTCTTCGGCAAACGGTTTGCGGGCTTTCTTGTGCATCATCTTTAGAAGAGGCTTCCTTCTGGGACGGCAGCCATGCAAACCAATTTGATGCAGTGTGCAACGTATGGTCTGAGCACTGACAGGCTGACCCCCCCCCCCCACCCCTTCAACCTCTGCAGCAATGCTGGCAGCACTCATACATCTATTTCCCAAAGACAACCTCTGAATAGGATGCTAAGCACGTGCACTCAACTCCTTTGGTTGACCATGGCGAGACCTGTTAAACCGCTGTATGGTCTTGGCCACCGTGCTGCAGCTCATTTTTAGAGTCTTGGCAAACGTCGCCTAGCCTAGGCCATCTTTATATAGAGCAACAATTCATTTTTTTCAGATCCTCAGTGAGTTCCTTGCCATGTTGAACTTCCAGTGACCAGTATGAGAGTGAGAGTGATAACACCAAATTTAACACATCTGAGAACTTGTAGCACTAACGATTCACATGACACCAGGGAGGGAAAATGGCTAATTGGGCCCAATTTGGACACATAGGGATGTACTCACATTTGTTTGCGAGCAGTTTAGACAATATTGGCCGTGTGGCAAGTCATTTTGAGGGAACAGTTAAATTATACTCCAATACAAGCTGTACACTCACTACTTTACATTGTAGCAAAGTGTAATTTCTTCAGTGTTATCACATGAAAAGATAGAAAATATTTACAAAAATTTAACTTTTGTGAGATACTGTACACTAAAATGTATGCTAAAGTCATCCTTTGGCATAAACACATCATTCCTTTTCTCATACTTGTGTAATGTTAAAATCTAGGGTTGTCCCGATACCACTTTTTTAGGACCGAGTACAAGTACCGATACTTTTTTTCATGTATTCGCCGATACCGAATACCGATACTTTTTTTAAATGTCATGTGACAGTTTTCAAACCACAATACAGACTAAGGATATTTTCTTTAGAATTATGAAGAACTCTAACTCAAGACATTATAAAAGAATAAAAATGAGTAAAAATGAATAAAAATGTTTTATTTGCTTGTCACGCAGTAGTAAAAAACTCAAAGAATTTTCATAGAACATGTTGATAAATACAAAAAAAGTATTCTATTTAGGTATCGGGAGCATTTGCGCGAGTACGAGTACTCCCGCAAATACTCGGTATCGGTCCCGATACCGATACTAGTATCGGTATCTGGACAACCCTATAATAAAATCTATTTTAATCTTCCAGCATCAGAGGTAAGGATTTGACCATATGCGAGTGTGGCCATGTTTTTTCTATACTGGACAAAAAAAAAAGCACACGCATGAAACAGGCCAAGAGAATTCTACATGTTGGAAAAGCTTTGCTGCTGAGCCAGCATTTTATCTCAGATATAACCTAGGTTTTGCTTGTGATACTCAGACTGGCCCTTATTAGTCAAAATTGCTAATCACCCTTTGAGAAGATGTTTTGCAAGAAATGATGAGGAAAAACCAAACAAACGGCGGTATCATGCACACTTAGGTACATGTGTGAAAATGAAACAAAAAGTAGTACTGTTTAACAACAACCAATCGGATTCCATCTCTTAGGGTCCTTTCACACAGAGGCACTCTTCTCCGTCAAGCAGGGGATCCATAAACAGATTATACTGCATTAGAGCAGAATAGGACAGATGTCACCTCTTGTGACAAACCGCATCCTTGTTTTTTTTTTTTTTTTTTTTTTTACAGCGGGCCCATGTTGTATCTATGGGCTGCCATTTGTGAATGGACTTGTTGCCTTTGTTTTCCCCCATACCAGGATGGACTCAGGTCACAAGTCTGTTTACATCCAGCTGCCCACAAACCTACATAGAGTGCATACAGTTACATCCATCCATCCATCCATCCATGAAGCCATGAAGCTGTTCAAGTCTGCTTGAAAAATTGGCAGGCAGACCTCCATGAAAGGGACCCTACTCTGGGAAATGTAACTAAGGGCCAGATTCACAGAGGAAATACGCCGGAGCATCTACTGATACTCCGGCGTATTTTCAAATTTGCCGTGTCGTATCTTTATTTGTAATTCACAAAAAATATACAACGGCTTTTGGCTAAGATCCGACAGGCGTATGGCTTCGTAAGCCTTCGGATCTTAGGATGCAATACTTTGGCCGCCGCTGGGTGGAGTTTGCGTCGTTTTCCAGCGTCGGGTATGCAAATTAGCTTTTATGGAGATCCACGAAGGTACAGGCGTTCGTTACGTCGTCGCTAGTCGGTTTTTCCCGTCGCAAAGTTTGGCCTGCTTTTTCATGGCTTAACTTTAGACGAGCCATGTTAAAGTATGGCCGTCGTTCCCGCGTCGAATTTCAATATAATTTTTTTTTTTGGCGTAAGACGTCCGGGAATACGAAAGTACGTTACGCCCGTCGCCATTCAAAACATTACGTCGGGCGACGTCATTTCGCGCAATGCACGTTGAGAAATTTTCACACGGAGCATGCGCAGAACGTTCGGCGTGGGAACGCGCCTAATTTAAATGGTACACGCCCCATTTGAATTAGGCGGGCTTGCGCCGGATGGCTTTACGTTACACCGCCGTAAGTTTACACCCAAGTGCTTGGTGAATCAGGCACTTGCGCTAAAAAACTTGCGGCGGTGTAACGTAAAGACGATACGTTACGCCGCCGCAGTTCTTTATGAATCAGGCCCTAAGAATCTAACTCTTAGATAGAAGTAACAATTTAACTTTTGATCCAACACATGGACTTCCAGAAAGAGATTTTAGATCTTGTGAAGGGAATGCTTCAACTGCTTTTAAAATGACTTACAAAAGCTTATCAAGAAACATATTGCATCACTGCTACAGACTTTAGCTATTCACTGACACCATTTTTTTTGTGACCGTTTCCTAGAAAGATAATGAAAAGCCAAACTTTTAACATATAGCCAAACAATTTGGCCCGGATTTACATACATTGGCGCATATTTATGCCGGAGTAGCGCACAGAGGCAAGCACTGGATTCACAAAGCACTCGCTGTTAAAGATACGCTGGGTTTCCTTGGCGTAAGCCGTCGTAGGTGGAAGTGGGCGTGAGCCATGCTAATGATGCGTGACCCCATGCAAATGATGGGCCAAGCGTCATAGAAGTACTTCAAACGAACGGCGCATGCTCAGAATCACGTCGTAACTACTCCCTAAGATACGACGGATCACTGCCTACGACGTAAACGTAACCTACGCCCAGCTCTATTCACGTACTAAGTAAACAACGTAAAATACGATGGCTGTGTTCCCTGGTCCATACGTTTGCATGACTTGCGCCTCATATATGGGGAATAACTTTACGCCGGGCGTATGACTTACGTAAACCGCGTATATTATGCGCCGGGCGCATCTACGTTCGTGAATCGACGTATCTCCTTCATTAGCATATGTGAATAGGAAATCAATGGGAGCGCCACTTGCGGCCAGCGTAAATATGCGCCCAAGATACGCCGGCGTAGGAAAGTTACGTCGGTCGGATGAAGCCTATTTTCAGGCGTATCTTGGTTTCAGAGTCCGGCGCATAGATATGACGGCGCATATTTACACTTGCGCGGCGTATCTCGAGATACGTCGGCGTAAGTGTTTTGTGAATCCGGGCCTTCGTCTTTAAAGTGGTTGTGAAGGTTAAATTTCTTTTTTACCTTAATGCATTTCTATACATTAAAAATAAAAATCCTTCTGTGTGCAGCTCCCCCCTCTAGCCCCCCTTGTACTTACCTGAGCCCGATCCAGTGCTGTGTTCAAGAGCATTGGCTCTCTCCACTCTCAGGGCAGATTGATAGCAGCAGGAGCCACTGTCACTCAAATCCTTCGACGATGGAGTGGGAGGTGGGCTGAGCTGCGCTGTCTGTGCTAATGGACCAGGACAGCGTGGCTCAGGGTCGAGCCTGCACGAGCACCTCCATAGCAAGCGGCTTCTTATGGTGGCACACCGTGAAGAGGAGAAGCCAGGCGAGGGTCCAGAGAAGAGGAGCATTGGGGCTGCTCTGTGCAAAACCATTGCACTGAGCAGGTTATTATAATAGGTTTGGTGTTTAAAAAATAAATAAATAGGATCACAATCACTTTAACTATTTGCCCACCAGCCGCCGTCGTTTTACGGCGGCAGGTCGGCTCCCCTGCACGAGAGCCCGTAGCTATACGTCGGCTCTCGCACAGGCCACTAGGGGCATGTGCGCGCCGCCGGAGGCGCGCGCCCCCCACTCCCGTGCGTGTGCCCGGCAGGCGCGATCGCTCGTTACAGAGCGGGGACCGGGAGCTGTGTGTGTAAACACACAGCTCCCGGTCCTGTCAGGAAGAGAAATGCTGATCTTCTGTTCATACAATGTATGAACAGAAGATCAGTAATGTCCCCATGTTAAACCCCCCCCCTACAGTTAGAACACACCCAGGGAACATACTTAACCCCTTGCCCTCCCCCTAGTTAACCCCTTCACTGCCAGTGGCATTTTTATAGTAATCCAATGCATTTTTATAGCACTAATCGCTATAAAAATGCCAATGGTCTCAAAAATGTGTCAAAAGTGTCCGCCATAATGTCGCAGTACCGGAAAAAAAAAATCGCTGATCGCCGCCATTACTAGTAAAAATAAAAATGCCATAAAAATACCCCCTATTTTGTAAACGCTATAACTTTTGTGCAAACCAATCAATAAACACTTATTGCGATTTTTTTTTAACGAAAAATATGTAGAAGAATACGTATCGGCCTAAACTGAGGGAAAACATTTTTTTTTATATATTTTTGGGGAATATTTAATTTATTATAGCAAAATGTAAAAAATATAATTTTTTTTTTCAAAATTGTCACTCTATTTTTGTTTATAGCGCAAAAACTAAAAACCGCAGAGGTGATCAAATACCACCAAAAGAAAGCCATTTGTGGGGAAAAAAGGACGCCAATTTTGTTTGGGAGCCACGTCGCACGACCGCGCAATTGTCAGTTAAAGCAACGCAGTGCCGAATCGCAAAAAGTTCTCTGGTCTTTGATCAGCAATATGTTCCGGGTGGTTAAGCAACAAAGTCAAATACAAGCCAAAAACAAAGCTCCCTGCAGTAATACTTTCCTAGAATAAAGGGGAAGTGCAGCTCAAACTTTTGATATTTGATTTGGAAAGAGCATTAAACGGGTTAAAAACTCTGCAAAGCTTTTATTGCTGTCCGTATCCCTGTTGGGGAGCTTTTCCCTTTCTTTCTGTCCCACAGACAGTGGTCATTGAGAAAGGAAATGAGTAGGAATCACTTCAATGGGAACAAAGACCAATAAAAGTCTGACAGAGGCTCTAAACATTGTCCTGAATGTTTTGACTCAAGTTGCTCTTTTTAAATACCTGATAATATGGAATGATTTGCACACAATAAATGTAAAAGAATAGAACATATCTCAAGTTCCATACAAATTTTTTTCATGTATATTTGTAACTGAAATTAGTAGCGCTTTCATATAAAATATTTTCGATTTTAGATTTACTGGCCTTTTAAATGTACATAACAATCCTTAGAAATGCATAGTCATCTTGGATAGAATTATTTACATTATTTACGTTTCTCTTCTTGGATCCTACATTATATAAGAGTAATAAAAACATTTGGGCATGAGAGGTATATAAAAATAAAATAAAAGGGGCCTTCAACTTCAAAGAGATGACTATTCTCTCCAATGGGTAAGTAGCAACCAATGGAATCCCTGAAGATCAGATGATTTTTGTGAGTTTCTGAGGCAGGAGCTGTGTCGCGGTTTCATTGAGAATGGCCATGCATAGAAATTAGGATGGGCAGCTGCTGTTGTACAGAACTGGAATGAGAAGGTGCAAAAGTGCAGTTGGGTATTACTTCCCCACTGGAACAATTTTCTACCTTTTTACTGAAAAGGGAAAACCCCTTTAAAGAGACTTTTTTGTTTTTAGGAAAATAAAAACTGCTGCAGGTTTTACATGCCTAGAGGTGCCTTTGCAACCTTCTATCAGAGTTGAACGCCAAGCCATTCTGACCAATACATTCCTATTGACCCATCACTATGATGGGCAGCTTCACTGGCTAATGGAAATATGCAGAGGGCTGGAAGGCACTGGGAAACTTTGGCACCAGCATCGGATGTGCCAAAGCTGTGCCTGTCCATATGGCTTGGAATTCGGCCGTGACAGAAAGGTTTGGGAGGATGATGCTGGTCACGCTGGCGTGCATAGTCATCTTTAAGTGCTTACATGTCATGCCCACAGCAGTTTTGTTCCCTCACCCCCACCGACCAAGTCTTAAAACAGTGGGCAAAAGGCATATGGAGACACAGTGTGGTTTGTGGCTTTCTCTTACAAATAAATCCGTTATCTGTATATACAAAATGCAGTTTAGCTATGAACATTTCGTGTTCCTCTTCTTCAATGCTTTGAGGAGGTGTATGGATTTTGTTGCCAGGGTCTCTCTGGTTCACCCTCGGGAGGTAAACACTTTGTAGGCTAGTAAGCAGATCACCTGCTACCATTTCAAGTGTCTTTTTATGGAGTGTGTCTGTACAGATACAGTCTTTAAGTGTAGCTTGAAAGTCGGTCTTAAAAGTCTTAAATAGATGCATTTACAAGTTCCACAGTCTTCCCTTTTTAATAAATGGTCCATCAGATTCTTGGAAGATCAAAGTCCAGGTTCTTGAATTACACTAGATTTCCTCGTTTTTGGAGGTGGAGTTGGTGGTTTCCCATCTTCATGCCTTGGCATTGCGGGAGCAATCTGGTGGAGACAGCCAAAGTCAGGATGTTTGGAGGATAAAGCATCAAAGTAAGTTGTAGGGGGACATCTACATACCTCTGTGGACAGTCGCTGGCTGCCTTCATTGGATCTGCTTTTAGGAGGTGGAGGGGGAGGCATTCCCATAATCTGTGCAGCCATATCACCGTGGGTAGAGAGAGAAGGGAAACCTGGAAAGACAAAAGGCCATATCACTTTATTATTTAAACATTATTTTTACTACTTTTCAAAGGTTATTGGAAGAGCTATATAACAGGAGACTAGCTCGGTTTTTAGTAGTGAAGATACTAAATGAATGACCAGGAAGTGTAAACTGTACTTCGCATGCTTCAAGGGCATTACTCGAAAAATAAACATTTGCTAGCAGATAGGTGAATTTTTTTGGCCTATGAGACATATAAAGTCAAACTGCTGTAATAATATCTATTTTTTTTTTTTCCTTATAAATTAATGTATGGACTAAATGGACTAAAATGTTAACCACTTGCTGACCTCCCTAAAGCACTTTTACTGCTACAGGGCGACAGCTGCACACATATGATAGATAGATAGATAGATAGATAGATAGATAGATAGATAGATAGATAGATAGATAGATAGATAGATGGATATAAAAATATATATATATATATTTATTTTATTAGGGATGCACCGATATATCGGTGGCCGAAACATATCGGCCCAAAACAGCTGTTTTGGCGACATGCCGAAACAGCTTTAAAATTGCAGATATTGGCATCGGGTACTCGTAAAAAAAATAGTCGCTGGGCTGTCAAGGCTCCGTCCTCTGCACGAGCCAACGAGTGTCACTGCCTCCTGACTCGATTGGCTATTCAAAAATGGCGCCGGGTGCCGTATCCGCTCGGCCGGGCGGCGCATAAGCAGATACGTAATGGCGCCACCCGGCGCCATTTTTGAATAGCCGATCTAGTCAGGAGGACTCAGGAGGGACACTTTGGCAGTGACACTCGTTGGCTCGTGCAGTGCACTCGCCATAGGCAGAGGACGGAGCAGGGACAGTCCAGTCCAGTAGAGCTCAGCACATCACAGCGCCCAGCCATGTCCAGCACAGCACAGCCATGTCCAGCACAGCACAGCACAGCCCAGCTTTAAGGTAATAAAGAAGCTGGTGGTGGCAGTAGGTGATGGTGGCAGGAGGTGGGGATGGTGTTTTAACATACATTTGAAAACAAAAAAAAAAGTAATTTTCGGTTTCGGCCTGAAATTTCCATTTCGGTGCACCTCTAATATAATGTATATATATATATTTTTTTTTATTTTTATTTATACACATACATACATACACAGACACACACACACACACGTGTGCACTTCCACCAGCAGGGGGCATGCACGCTGCTTCTGCTGTGATTATTCACTCAAACTCAAATCCATTTCTTCCCTTCGTAAAAGCAGCACACATAGTAAACACAAACACTGGCTATGCACACATTTAACCCTTTGATCGCCCTAGATTTTTAACCCCTTCCCAGCCAGTGTCATGAGTATTTTTAGCACTGTATTAGTGTCACTGAATCCCGCACAATGTCAGTTACTGTCTGTTTGTCCGCCACAATATCGCAGTCCTGCTATAAGTCAGTGATCGCCACCATTACTAGTATAAAAAAATAAAATAAAATTCCAGTATATCTCCCATAGTTTGTAGATGCTATAACGTTCACATAAACCAATCAATATGCGCTTATTGGGACTTTTCATTACCAAAACATATAGCAGAATACATATAGGCCTAATTTTATGAAGAAATTCGACTTCTTTATTGGATATGTTTTAAAGCAGAAAATAATTTTTTTTTTTTTTTTTTAATTCTCAGGTCTGTGCCAGAGGGGACTTGACAAGACCAAAGAAGTAACTTCACCTGGGAATGACACTAAATCTACACTATAACCCAAGCTACCGTACATACTCAAGTATAAGCCGACCCGAATATAAGCCGAGGCACCTAATTTTACCACAAAAAAATGGGAAAACTTATTGACTCGAGTATAAGCCTAGGGTGTCCATGTGCATGCCTCACTGTGCCCATGACTAGACTGATGTTTAACATTTGAGTCTATGGAAGGGGTGCCAGGCTTTGAAAAATCGGTGCTCCCCAGTCATAAGTCCCCCAGACAACAAACTGGGGCTACACGTGTGCCAAGTTCCGGGTCCAGGGGACCTACGACCGGCCGGTACCAGGTCCCCAAAGTCACCGGAGAAATTACCGTTTAACATGGGAGTCTATAGAAGGGGTGCCCGGCTTTGAAAAAATGGTGCTCCCCAGCCGTAGGTTCCCCTGACAACAAACTTTGCACACTAGTAGAGAAATAGTGGGGCTACATGTGTGCCATGTTTGGGGTCCAGGGGACCTACGGCCGGTCGAGTATATACGGTAAGTAACTTTTTATCACATACATTGTTATCGTTCATTTGCTAGGCAGAATATATAGCTTGTGCATGTGTACACTGTATGCATATTTGCAATATTATGTATGTTGTGAATTTTTTCCTACAATTGTAAGTATTATGGGCCAGATTCACGTAGCCCGGGCGCAACTTAACTTTTCCGATTTAAGTTACACCGCCGCAAATTTTCTGCCTAAGTGCCCGATCCACAAAGCACTTACCTGGAAATTTGCAGCGGTGTAACTTAAATCTGTCCGGCACAAGGCGGGCCCAATCGAATGGGGCGAGTCCTATTTAAATTACGCGCGCTCCCACGCTGGACGTACTGCGCATGCTCCGTCGGGTAAATTACCCGACGTGCATTGCGCTGACGTCGCACCGACGTCATTTGCTTAGACGTTAACGTAAATGGCATCCAGCGCCATTCACGGACGTCTTACGCAAACGACGTTGATGTTTAAATTTTGACGCGGGAACGACGGCCATACTTACCATGGCTTAAGACAACCAGGGCTCAGACCTAGTTTTACGTGGCGTAACTCGACGGAAACAATGTAGATTTAGATCGACGGGCCATTCGGGACATTCGGGGATCGCCGTAAGTCTTAATTTGCATATTCTACGCCGGCCGCAATGGCCTCGCCACCTAGCGGCCGGCCTAGAATTGCATCCTTAAGATCCGACAGTGTAATTCAATTACACCGGTCGGATCTTAGGGCTAGCTATGCGTAACTGATTCTATGAATCAGTCGCATAGTTAGAAACAGAGATACGACGGCGTATCAGTAGATACGCCGTCATATCTTGTTTGTGAATCTGGCCCTAAGTATGTACAGTATTTAGTTTAGTAAAAAACATTAATATACAACAGGGGTTTCTGCTTCCCTGCTTTACTGCAAAGTAACCCGAAAGATACAAGCAAAACAACAAACTGCTCACCGTTATTATCTGTCAGGGTGATCACATGGGTCATGAGCCATGTTGATTTAATTGGTTAGTGAAAAATAGAATATGTAAAGACTGTGCAGTCATAAAACTTGAGTACACACAGCTAAGTGCTCCTAGTTCTAAAATAGAATGTACAGTATTCATATTCTCTTTGCACAGGGAAACATTGTAAGAAATTATAACCAATTGACTGAGAAATACAAGTTAAGCAACGAGCCTTGGCAAAATATTTTGGTATGTACTACAGATTTTCATTCACATACTGCAGGGGAGATGAACAGAATGAAGGGGTTTAGAGTTTAAATGTTTTATATAATTAGGTACATTGTATTATAATAGGTACATTTTTTAAATAATATTAAAAAGGCAATTAGTGAATACTTAAACAGAAATGTTATAAGAAAGAAACCTGGCAACATAAAATGTTCTACTTACTATATGTTCGTGGAGTTTTAGGAGTAATTGGGGTCAGTGGTGTTGCCCCTTGGCTTGGTGATCCTGTGTGAAGAGACAGACGTCCATCTGTGAGCTGCAGGCTCTTAGGCCGCTGGGATTTGGCAAGTAGACTCTATATTTAATAGGAGACTAGTATTAAAATACTGAACCCTTGTAAATTTTCCCCTGGTCCAGCCCATCCAAACAATATATATCTCCTCACCTCCCTCTCTCCGGGGCGCTCTGTGATTGTCTGTGATTGTCCCATATTATGCTTCAGTTTCATCAATCGAATGTCCCCGTCCTCTCGGTCACCGTGTTCATCTAGTCGTGAAATTAGTGATCCACGACGAGGAGGAACAGGTTCTGGAATGGACCTGAAGACAAGATAGATATACCATTTTACAGTATTACCAAAAGTGGAAAAACTGTTTTTTTTAGAGGTTATTCTTTAGGTTCTTATGGAAAACAGCAAGTATGAGAAGCTACATACCCTTCTGATCCTGGCCTAGAGCCACCACTTCCTGAAGAAGAAGAAGTAGAAACTGTGGACAATCGTCTTAAGGTGGCCGATGTGATATATGGAACCACCACAGAGCCAGCCCGACTCAGCTTTCTATCGGTCAAACTGGAAGGCTGTGAGACAATGACGAAAACCATGTTTAGAGACTAGTCTTATCAAAAGACATACTAAAAATTACAGATCCTTGGCCTACTAACCAATGTTATGGTCCCATATAGTTTTTCCACTTTCCCTTTCAAATCCTGAAAACAAGACACCAGTCGGTCATGAAGGGGCCGCATATTATCCGTCAGCTTCTCCCCATGAATTCGGATTGCTTGAGCCAGGAGTGGCATCTGGATGCAAACAAACATTTTCAGTGGAAAACAAAGAATAATACTTACTAAAATAGACTAGGGCGGGACTGAATGGACTACAACCAATGCAGTAATAGATACATGGGGAATATATAGCTACGTTAGTGGAGTTCCAGAGTTGATGCGGGCCTCAACACAAAGACTTGGAGTGATATCATATTAATTGAAGACAAAGCACCAACCTGCAAAGCAATTAGCTGTTGGAGCAGCTCAATCTTGTCCTGGTCTGAGGGATGTTCTTGTTGGTAGCGTTCAGTAAAGAAAGCCTGGGAAAAACAGAGAACAATATAAAAAAAGAACAGCAAAGATGGAGACTTGGATTAACAGAAGATACTATACACAGTAGTTACAGAAAGGCATAAGCAAAATCATTTTACAGTAGTCATACAGAAAAACATGGGACATCTCATAACCTCACCTTTTCATAATTAGAGAATCCACCCATGACTGCTGGATCCACAATCCCACTAATCAGCATAGAGAGAGGGTGCAACGAGAGGCTGGGGTCAGCCCTGTGCTGCTGGACCTGGTGACTTATCTTTTCATTGGTCAGCTCCATTGTCTCTATTGCATTCTGCAGTGGACTGATTTCTTCCTAGAAAAAATAAATATATCTATATTTAAGCGGAGCGTTACATTTTTCTTTAAACCATTCAACCCAAGCTTAACCTTTTCTCCCTTAAGATTGCACTTGCCAAGAAAATAAGAGTGTTGTGATGTGAAATAAAAATAATGGGCCAGATTCACGTAGAAGTGCGGCGGCGTAACGTATCGTAGATACGTTACACCGCCGCAAGTTTTCATCGCAAGTGCCTGATTCACAAAGCACTTGCAATGAAAACCTACGCCGGCGGCCTCCGGCGTAAGCCCGCGTAATTCAAAGGGGCGTGTGCCATTTAAATTAGGCACGCTCCCGCGCCGGACCTACTGCGCATGCTCCGTTTCGAAATTCCCGCCGTGCTTTGCGCGAAGTGACGTAATTTTTTCGAACAGCGACGTGCGTAGCGTACTTCCGTATTCCCGGACGTCTTACGCAAGAAAACAAAAATTTGAATTTCGACACGGGAAAGACGACCATACTTTAACATGGGCGGTGTAAAGTTAGGGCAGCTAAAACGACGACTAACTTTGCGACGGGAAACTAGACTAGCAGCGACGTAGCGAACGCGAAAAACCGTTGTGGATCGCCGTAAGTACTAATTTGCATACCGGACGCTGGTTTACGACGCAAACTCCCCCCAGCGGCGGCCACAGTATTGCATCCTAAGATCCGACAGTGTAAAACAATTACACCTGTCGGATCTTAGGGCAAATTATGCGTGACTGATTCTATGAATCAGTCGCATAGTTAGGAAGCCCCTAAAACAGAGATACGACGGCGTATCTCTTTTGTGAATCTGGCCCTCTGTTTTTTTTTTATGAAGATATCTTGACTATTTCAGTCCCAAAATCCTCCAATGGAGAAACCTGTTTGAGTCCCCAGAGGAGATTTCCTTCACTTTGGAAAGATTTCCTTTCATTTAATCTTGTGTCTATAGGACATAAATAACCCCGATATAATTTTTTGCAGCCAGCGGCTGGCTCTCTCTTGAAACCGTTCCGACATTGCCTCCTGCCGCATATCAGTTGTTCTCAAGCTTACAGTTTCTGCCGCTTTGGCCGAGAACCTTTCCGACAGTGTGGCTGGCTGCTCCCATAGAGATCATAGGAGATCGTCTTTGATCGCCCCTATGGCCTTGGAGGACCGGAGCGACGTCATGATGTCACTTTCGGCCCAGGCTGGAAGTAAATATTTTTACTCTTTTTCTTTTAAAGGGTAAAGAAGAACTTTGACCCCAGATCTCTTCATAAGGCTCGGTTCACACTGCTGCACTGCGAATTTGTTCCGTTTTTTGTCCTGCGTGAGTTTTAAATTAAATTTACTGCAATTTTCAGGAGTGGGATATTCTGCAATTGATGTTCTAGCCAATGGAATCATAATGTAAAAAAAAAAAAAAAAGTGTTAACTTTCTGTGTATTTCCTGTTTTTTGTGGAGAGTAGTGTGGTGGAATTCGCACATATGTGAACCATCAATGCGATTCCAGAACGATTTACATTGATGTCTATGGAGACTAAATTCGCAACGCTGTAAACTTGCACAAGACCCTTTTTTTATCGTATCACATTCGTAGAGGAATCGCAACGCATGTATGTCATTGAAAACAATGATTTTATGGATGACATGCGAATTTAGAATGTTTTTGACACATCATATTCGTGATGAACTCACATCAGTGTGAACCGGGCCTAAAGAGGACTTGTCATACTTAATTCTGTTTACATGCCTTGTAATAGGAATAAAAGTGATAAAACAATTTAATAAAACACAAGACAATGTAAAAAACAAACAAACAAACAAAAAAAACAAAACTATTTATTACTCTAAAGAGACCCACAGAACCTTGGCCTTCATGATGATGTTTTACGCTAAGGTTTGCTAACAAACCTCTGAGGGCTTCACAGAACAGCTGTATTTATACTGAGCTTAAATTACACACAGGTGGACTCCATTTACTAATTAGGTGACTCCTGAAAGCAATTGGCTTCACTAGATTTTAGTTGGGGGTATCAGAGTAAAGGGGACCAAATACAAATGCACACAACACTTTTCAGATACTTCTTTGTAAAAAGATTAAAACCATTTATAATTTTCCTTCCACTTCACAATTATGTGCCACTGTATGTTGGTCTATCACATAAAATCCCAATAAAATAAATTTACATTGTTTACAACATGATAAACAAGGGGTATGAATACTTTTTCAAGGCACTGTCTATACACATCGCTGACTTACAGTGTTAAACTGTTTGACTTCAAACCACTTCAGGATGCCAGGCAGTTTATAGGCTGTGGTAAATGTCGTCCGCTCTATCCACATTGTCTGTGAGATAAGGAACATCACATATCAGCTAAATACTCACCACAGTTAACATACGTACAGAATTTTCAGTTTAGGGTGAAAACAAAAACATATCAATCATAAAATGGGAAGTAACAAAAGCTAAAAGAATGAAAATATGAAAGTATTCCCTACAAAACTAAAAAGGTTTAATAATTTTATCTTCCAATTTGTACAAGACATCAACTGAATTATTTTTGCTTTGCTATGTTCATATTCTTAGGAAGCCATTGTTTTCTTAAATATTCCCGCAGACCTCAGATGTTGACTGTGTCACGACTACGCCATGCCACGGTAGAACATGGCAGTTGGTGTGTAGTTTGGCAGGTAAGACTGGATCACAGGACTATAAAAGTTATAAGTGTCACCTAGGCTTCTCACCTATGTGAGGGGCTTGAGGACATGTGTAGACCTGTTTTACTCAGGCCTTGTTAGGTCCTGGTTTCAGTCTTGAGCTTGGAGACTTCGTAGATAATAAGGGGTGAAATTTCAGCCCTAGGTCCACATTCTGTGCACAACCAGCTAGGAAATGCCCAAATGTCAGTGGAACTAAACAGTGCCCTATCATTGGTTTTAGTTAAAAGAATAGTGCACTATTGTTGATATCAGTGGGAGGAATAGCACCCCATCCTTGATGTCAGTGGGAGAAATAGTGTCCCATCAGTGTCAGTTGAGGATGAAACAGTGCCCCAAGGGACAGATAGAAACAGGAAAAGGGCCATATCTGGCCCAAGGGCTGTAGTTTGAAGACCACTGGTCTAGAGCAGTTGTTTCTAACCTCAGTCCCCAAGTACACCCAAATAAGGCCAAATTTAAAAATTTCCCTTTGATAATATAGCTCTCATACATAAAAAATCATCCACACTGATTTAAAGGTCCTGTACAAGGTTATTTACAGATTAGAAAAAAGTGGTCCCCCAAAGAGGGTTGGGGCTTTAAAGGCAACCAAATATAGGTACGAAACCAATTAATATAAATGTAATTTATTAAATATGATTAAGAAATCAATAATGTGGACAACATTAGAATTGACTGGTTAATATAAAATATCAAAATAACAATAAACAGTTACAATGATTGTAAATTGACATAAATGATGTCTACAGAGTGAAGGTTTAGGGCATAATCTTTACTCTGGAGACATCATTTATGTCAATACACCCTCATTGTAACGGTTTATTGTTATTTTGATATTGTTTTTATTAACCAGTCAATTCTAATGTTGTCCACATTATTGACTTCTTAATCATATGTAATAAATTACATTTATATTCATGGTTTTTGTACCTACATTTGGTTTCCTTTAAAGCCCCAACCCTCTTTGGGGGACCCCTTTTTTCTGTATATTCCCATACGGGATGTTAGCAACATTTTAGTCTACATTTGGTGAATTTTTTTTCTAAGTTATTTACAGGTTAGGAACCACTGGTCTAGAATAGCAAGGGTCCAGGCCTGTGGGCCACAGCAATGTTGCTGCAAAGGCCAGCCAGGAGGCGGAGTATGTGTTTTGTAGATTGCTGTAAAATTTCTGCATAGGAAATTCATATGCATTGTGACACTTGTGGGAAATTAAAGACCTAAAATTAAGAATTGGCACGTGGCTGAGCCCTTGGAGGTGCTGCGCTTGAGCTCATCTTCCCACAAGATATATAGATATCTTAGTTGTCCATCCTATCACGTGCTAGGAAATGTTGGAATCATGCAACTTCAAGTTTTGGCTGGACAATATTCCTGACATTTTTGGGTCTTAGCCATTGGGGAAAAATGGCTGCGCCCATTCCTACCTTGGTGTATGTGCCTGAGATGACCTTCACTGTGCTTCTTGCAGAAATAACACAAGCGGAATGAGAGAAAACTTGCCTTTTAGGATGCAAAGAGAAAAAAAAAAAACCTAACCTGCATTCTAGCTCTTTCGTACTCTGTCCAAGTCATCATCAAAATATACTCACTGCAAATTCATTATCAGGGTCTTTCTCGCCTTTCCTGAAGGGTCGTGAATATGAAAAACTTTGTAACTCATTATACCGATAATAGCTGAAGAGAAGAAATACATGAATTAAGCAACATATCAAACAGACCCAGTACAGAAAGCCCCAGACAATGTCACAAAAACTGGACGGAAAATGTGGGCCTTCTTGTTATTTTCTGGAATTACCTGAGAATCTGTTCCGGCACCAGCTTGTCCTTGTACCGTGGTGGGAGGTTCATCATGGGTTTCACGCTGAAACATTGCACATCTTCATAATAGTTAAGAATAACAGAAACAAAGCAGGTACTTGTGTGGTGGGGCAGAGTTGATGGGGGACCACACAGAAAACATACAGCTAGACTTATGAACAAAGGATGACGTTTGTCCCTTAGGAGTTAGACTTTTTGACCAGGTGCTATGGAGTGCTATGAATGTTTAGCTTTTGCACATGCAACAGATAGCTTGAACTTCTTCTAAAACCCTTGAACATCAAAGGTTTTAGAATCTGTGGCTACAATCAAAAACATGTTTCTGGTCACTGTGCTAAATAATTTGCTCAGTTAGTGAATATCCCATAGGTATCATGGTGATGTGATCACACTATAGTGCAAAAGACCATCACATTACCAGGGGTAAAGTCAGACTTTATTCATAATCAGATTCTGCCTCTTGCATCTCTTGACAGGGATCTGAATCAGACAAGGTACCCAAACACCACCTAAAATGGCAGGCAGTAGAGCAGTGGTTCCTCAAGAATCCCAAACAAGTCATATTTTCAGGGTTTTATTAATCTTGCACAGGGTCTTTACATCAATGGCTTGTCATTTATGACAGCTCAGCTATTTTATCTATAGAAAATACCCAAAACATGACCAGTTGGGGTGTATTTAAGAACTGAGGTTGGGAACACTGCAGTAGAGGAAGTCTTATGAATCCAGCCTTACTTTCAAGTCTTACACAATTGTTTAGGCTCCTCTCCTGTACTGAAATTGTTAGTTTAATTTCAGTGCGCCGTGTAAGCTTCTCACAGCGGGGTTGACTTACTAAAACTGGAGTGTGCAAAATCTGGTACAGTTGTGTATATAAACCAATCAGCTTTGAGTTTTTTTTGTCAAAGCTTAATTGAACAAGCTCAAGTTAGAAGCTGATTGGCTACAATGCACAGTTGCACCATATAGTGCACTCTCCAGTTTTAGTAAATCAACCCCAGTGTGTATTTAAAGCTGCTGCAAGTCAGATACAGCCCGCCTGATGTCTTGGCTGCAGGACATCTAGCATATTCTGGTCTCCCCAGCCTTACTGATCCTGTCCCATCCCATTCATTCATTCCTGGCCCACACTATTCTTTTAATTATAGAGGATCAGAATCCCATGAGGGCAGTCTGCATGCATGATGAAGTCTTAATAAAAGTATGGATTTTTTTTTGGAAAGGATGTATTTAAATATGGCATTAGCATGTTAATGAGTGAGTGAATAACTTCTATAGCGCTACAAATGCGAACTAAATCGCCTCAAGGCGCTTTGCATCCAGCGACGTCCTAATCCTTCAGAAGTGGTGGGTCTTAAGTCTTTTCCTGAAGGCCCAATGGTTTTCCTCCATGCGGATGTCCGTGGGTAGAGCGTTCCATAGCCGTGGTCCTTGGACTGCAAATCTTCGTTCTCCCTTTGATTTGTAGCGGGACTTGGGGATGTGGAGGAGGTTTTGGTTGGTTGATCGGAGAGGGGAATGGGGAAGGCAAAATGTAGACAGACTATACTTCAGCTTATGGATGTACTTTGTCTGTGTCCAGCCGCGATTACCGCAGGTAATCACTGGCTCGGCTGTGTGGACATCAGCCAATAGCTGTGGCTGCCGGTGACCTGTCATTATAATCAATGGGAGCCACAGATAGCCACTCACAGCATCAGCAGGAATCAGAAGATTCCCGTCGCTGCAATTCACACCAGGCCAAATTGCCCATGCAAATGCTGCCTTAGGCTCATCTAAGCACATTCCACGTCAAAGTTCAGTTACTATGCATTTCAAATGAAAACTAGATTACTTGGACTAAATGATAAAAAACTATTTCCTGAATATTTAAACAATACACAAGTTCTGTAAATAAAAACGACCTCTCAGCTAGAACTTTGAATTTATTGTACTGGATACATTGCTTGGGAGAGTTTCTGATGTCGTCCCCAGGCGGGGAACTGCTGGACAGCTTCTCGGCATTAGGGAATTGAGTCAGGAGCCAAAGGTTGAAATCCTCTAGGCGTTCGTAATCTTTCCCCCGGTATATGAAGATTTTGTTCTGTAAGAAGAGTCACACCAGCATTATCCTAACAGAAAAAATGGAAGCCACTCACCAATTTATATAGAAATTATAATGGTTTGGGGTCATTTTAAAAGGGACTTTTCATGGAAAATGGAAGGTCTGCTCTACAGTCAGTCCCCCCAGCCTCGTAAAGAGAAAAAGCTTGGAAAAAATGTAACATTTGCACAAATAAAATAAAATACATTTACAATGGCCATGGCTGCTGACACTTTCAGGAGGTGGAGGCCTCACTGCTGCCTCCCAGGAAAGCTGGAAACCCCCAAGAATACACTGTAGCCTATTAAATTCTAGTAAGATTTCAGACCTTTGCAAGGTTCACCTCTGCCTCCTGAAAGGGCCATGAGGTAAGTATTTTTTTCATCGTATTTTTGTATATGCATAGTTTTAGTTTTTTTCCCCCTCAAGCTATTTCACTTGTGGATGGAGGACTGACTGCAGAGTGGAAATTCCACTCTAAGGACTATCTAAAGATAGGTTTATGAGCACCATGTGTTATTTTCAAATACAGCACAGCAGAAGTCTGCATTGAAGCTTCATTTGTTTGAAAACCTTGACATTGAGGCTTCTGATAAGTAGAGTCAATGTGATGAGCCATCCATTTGTTTATGTACATTTTGCATGTGAGCTACCGAGTTATGTACATAACCTTCTTTTGACAAGTGAAAAGGAAAGTCTGGAAAACATGAAAAATTGTCTAAAGCTCCACCTGGTGACTCAAAAAGAGAATGCAAAATATGTTTTATTTCAAAATTCATCTCTCTCTCTCTCTATATATACCTATAGTTTTTTTCTGACCATAATAATGAGAATTGGAGATTACCACTAAACACTGATAGGATTCCTTCACTTTGAGCACAATACTGTACAAAATTTCCCAGCACTCAGCTCTGATGGAGAGTTAAGAGGACCCACTGAATGGGTTGTAAAACCGCACCATACTGCAGCTGCCTGAATACATTAGCGGGTAGTGGAGATGACTTCATCCATGTTAGCATGGATGGGTGAAACAATCTGGCTTCTCACAATTAGCCTGGGTGTTAAACTAGAGAAAATGCAGCAGTCTATGGTCAGCTTAAAAGCGGAGTTCCAGCCTTTTAGTGTTTATTAAAAGTCAGCAGCTACAAAAAGTGTAGCTGCTGACTGTTAACAGTCACTTACCTGCTCCACAGTCCAGCGACACGGCCGCCAGGAGCTCCTCTCCTCCACCCCCCCCCCTCTCTGGCCGGCGCCTCCATTCATAGTGTGGGCACCCGGCCATGACAGCTTTCGGCTTCACGGCCGGGCACTTACTGCTCATGCACGAGTTGTGCTGCGCTCTATGAGTGGACAGGTAATCTCCTGGGACCTGTCACGTGCCCCTAGAGATCGCCTAAAGGGAGGGACTGCCTAAGGCGAGAAGAGAAGTTGCCACGGTGGTCCCTGGGCAGAAGGAGGAAGTGGGATAGGAATTCCCACTCCTACCGAAGCCCCCACTCCACCCCCCCCTCCAAAAAAAATTACATGCCAAATGTGGCATGCAGGGGGCGAGGAGTGATTAAAGCGGAAGTTCCACTTTTGGGTGGAACTCCGGTTTAGGAAGAGCCTTATTATTTATAGCCAAGTTTTCAAGTACTGAAAAAACTAAAGGGGCCATCCTTAGCAACCCATGTATTACAAAAGTTATTACTTTTCAATTTCAAGTTAATGTACATTAGACTGGTTGCCAAGGATGGGGAGGCGACGCCACTTTTCCAATCTACTCTGATATCTATAACCTAACTGCTAAAAGGATGACATTACAGAAATAAGGAGGGAAGTACAGAAAGTTTTTTTTATCTAGATCAAGTAATATTGTTTTTCATACCCTCAGGAAAGATGGGAAACCTTGGCCGTAGTATCCCACAGCAAAATACTCTGGTTGCAGCCTCAGGGATCGCATGATGTTCTGGTAGAAAGTAGCTTGCTTGTTCTACAGAAACAAAGATGGTTATTAGCAATTAAAAAGACTAAAGATACAGGCAGAATTTGGCCACTTATGATGAGTAGAAGTATAAATATTCAGCTGCTTTAGTGTACGTACAGAATCACACAGAGAATGATATTATACTGCCTTGGTATGTGCCCATACACACCATCCATTAAGAACGGTTTACTTTTCTTTGCATGTATACAAACCTCCTCCACCTTTTTAAATGCATGGGCATAGGGCAACTGTGCGTACAAGAGCAAACAGGGACTGTTGGAAAAAAATTGGATTCTGCATTGTCAGGAGCAGGAAAACTAACAGAAAAATGCTCAAGTGGGAATGGGGGCGAAGAGCTATCAGCAATACTAACACAAGCATAGAATCACTCACCAGCAGGTCACTCAGAGCCTCGTAGTGGAAGATTTGGTTTTCATACATCTCTAAAAGCTCTTTGCTGCGTATGATTGCCTGTTCCCACATCTGTAGCAGAAAGAAGACAAATGGTTAGCAGGAAACACAGGACTTCTCTAGAGCAGAGTCAATAAACAAAGAAAACAAATGGAAACCTACAACTGAGAGAAATACAAAGTTACATTCAGAACTCCAGATTAGAGCCTCAGAAAACAGCAAAACCATTGTATTAACATGACAGAGGGGCAGGGCCGCTGATAAAGGGATACCCCCAGCCCGTCTAGTGTTTAGGGTCTGGGTGCAGGGTGCACCAGTTCAGCAAGGGGGCCAGGGCAGCAGAGGAAGGTAAATGAAGGACAGGAGAGGGTGATTGGTGCAGTGGGGAAACAATCATTGAAAACCAATTCCCCCTGTGTGGCTCGCCCTGCAGCAGTTGAAAGCGGGCTTCTCCTCCTCTCCATTCCACCAGCTTTCAGCTGCAGCAGAGAGCCACACCGGGGGATCAGTCTAGTAACTGTCCCCCACTGCAACAATCACCTCCTCTTGTCCTCAATGCACCTTTCTCAGCTGCCTGGGCCCCTGTGAGCCACACTCACATCCCGCAGTGCTGCCAACTTCCCTTCCTCTCTCTCCCACTGGCTGCTGTGGGCACACAGGGGGATTGGTTTAGGACAGTGTTTCTCAATTCCAGTCCTCAGGCCCCCCCAACAGGTCAGGTTTTCAGGATTTCCCTCAGATGAAAAGGCTGTGGTGATTACTAAGGCAGTGAAACTGATCAAATCACCTGTGCAAAATAATGGAAATCCTGAAAACCTGACCTGTTGGGGGGGCCTGAGGACTGGAATTGAGAAACACTGGTTTAGGATGATATGGGGGGTGTCAGTAAATATGTCATATTTACTGGTCCCTTCCTTTTTTGAATGAACACAGTAAGTAATCAACACCGATCACTCACTGTATTCATTCATAACTGAAGCATAGTAAAAACTGTTTACTAAATAAACTGGAGCCTCTGTACAAAGCGCCTCCTGTTCAGCCATCGATCAAGCAGCTGAGGCTGCAGAGAAAGGACTGGGGATCTATGTTCAGTCCCTTCCTCTCAAAAGTGAGATATCAGGCGTCCGTTTAGCCTGCTATCTCTGTGAACAAACAGAAGGTGCACCAGTCTGGTGCATTGTCCTCAAAACGTATTTTAATTATAAAAACTATATAAAAATGTACTCACAAACCAACAGATAAATCAAACTTGTCATAACAGATCAGCGTTAAACGAACACTAAAGGTTCGTTTTTTATTAGATCAATTGATTGCTGTAAGCTAGAGCATTTAAATATCACTTACCTCGTTTTTCCTTTTGACCTCCAAAATACAGTAATCCAGGTTTGAAAATGCCATTTCCTGTCTCTCCTCTTCTTGCTTTCCACCAGCATCTGAGCCGTTTTGCATGGTGGAAAGCAGAATGTGCTCACCCCCTCCCTATGACTACAGCCCTGCGTGAAGATGCTCTCTTATCCCTCACAGGCATGGAGGCTAAGCCTAATGGGAACTGTAGTTCCCATTAGGCCGTGATGTAGCAAGAAAACCAGGAAGTCAGTGAGAATAATGATTCAGGAGTGACGGAGGTGAATAAAACAGCTCGATTTCAACAGGTATCAAACTAGTTATAATGCAAAACATTACTTTTTACTTTATCAGCTACTGTCAGACTTTAATTTAAGAGGAAAATATGTTTGTCTTTACAACCCCTTTAAAGGGGTTTTCCACCTATTTTTTAAGTTTATTAAAAGTCAGCAGCTACAAAAAGTGTAGCTGCTGGCTTTTAATAAACTGACACTTACCTGTTCCAGCGACGCGCCGGCTGGGGGTCCGCTCCTCTCCCCCCCCTCCCAGGCCGGCGTCCTCATTGTCACTGTGGGCACCCGGCCATGACAGCTTTCGGCTTCACGGCCGGGCACCTACTGCGCATGCGCGAGCGGCCCGGCGCTGCGCTGTTTAATTGGACAGGCGATTGCCTGGGACCTGTCACGTGTCCCAGGCGATCGCCTACAGGGAGGGGCTGCCAAAAGGCGATATGACGTATCGCCTTTGCAGCCCCTCGGCGGAAGGAGGAAGTGGGACAGGAAGTCCCCTTCTCCTGAAGCCCCCACTCCCCCCCCCCAAAAAAAAATTACATGCCAAATGTGGCATGTAAGGGGGAGAGGAGTGGGTTAAGAGGAAGTTCCATTTTTGGGTGGAACTCCGCTTTAAGTGCTCAACATGTCACATCAAAATTGAAGGTAATATCCCACAGGAGAGAACCAAAAATGGAATACCCCCGGGGATATAAGGGGCTAAACTGTAAGCTGTAAGCCGCAGTTTATGTGCCTATGAACAGTGAAACGGTCAGCCACGAGGATTTTGAACATAGCTGTATAGAGAATATCTCAGTAACACTTATACTGATTGATTTAAGATGTGCATCTCAGCCTAGGCACGTTGCGGTTTCTCTTGTGTCCCGTATCTAACAGAGGCGATTGTATCGGAACCTTGGGAGCTAATGTCCATAATGAATTTTTCCTCTTTCAATAGCCCATACATAGGACAATCCGGTCTTTGCAATCCTCAGTGTTACCACATTTTCAGGACAATTGCAGTTCTCTGGCATCTCAACAATTGCTATAGGATCAAGCTTACCAGCAATCAGACATCATTAGCTAGCCCCTTTTTATATCATCCAACATTCATTATCAACCCCTTCTCCCGTGGGGACGCACATACTGTTAGTTCCCTATTTTTTCAGTATTATTATCTAATATATACAGTGATTTTACTGCACGGGAATCCCAGTAAGTGCGATCCCTTTTGGCGTTAGGACTTCCTCAGTTATCTGTTTTCCATGTCAGTCAATGTTTTTTATGTGTGGTTTGTTTGCACGCACATTAACAATAAACTTGGTTTATTGGTGCAACACTTGCTGGCAATTGTCAGTTGGTTTTAAGGATTAGCTATTGTTTGGCCACATGTTGTAAATGATTCACCCCAGTATTATTACATTTTTGTACTTTTCAATAAACTTTTTTGACCTATTATACTGTCCGGCACTGCCTTAGTAGCCCCTTATATCCCCGGGGGTATACCATTCTTGGTTCTCTCCTGTGGGATATTACCTTCAATTTTAATGCAAGTTTTTGGCTACGGTGGTGACCTCCTGCAAGGAGGAGTGACAACCTAATAGGATTTCTGGGTTTGTGATTTAAATATCAGTAGGGGTATGCTCATTTTTGTGAAATATATATCAACATGTCACATCGCATAGAGAGACAGACGGAGTCCAACAGGCTAATGCGTTTCGAGGGACTTTCCCTCTTCCTCAAAGCCACAAGTAGCACTGACTATGACCTGACAGCATAGACATATAAAGGGAACTACAGTTACTAGAGGCTAGTTATCCATACAAGTAGGAGATGTAGGGTATGATAAGACACCAGCCCTCGTCTCACCACCAGTCTACATGAAAAGGTACAAAGGAGAAGTCAGCTTGTGCTGCCCTTACTGCTGCTTGCAATGGACTGAAAGGCACTCAAGCAGGTAAGTTGTTGTAGCTCAGGTTAAATTGTCCTAGTCACTAAAGTCTACTGAATTGCTTTCTAAAGTTACTGTTCCATGTAGCCAAAGATGGTATGCAGAAATTGATGCGACTCTAGGGGATATATGGGATCAAATATTACAGAATGTACAGCTTGCCTACATATCTCCTACCCATAGAGTGACTCAGCTTTTTATTTTATATAGAGCTTATCGTACCCCAGAGCTGTTGCACAGAATTGATGGGAGAAAAAACTCTGAATGCGCACGATATTCTCAATCTCCTGGCTCCTTTATGCACCTTTTTTGGCGATGTCCAAAGCTATTTCGGTACTGGCAGGAAGTGCTGGATTGGCTAAACGCTGTATACGATACCAGGCTGACTCCAGATCCCGTTTTATGTCTTCTGGGATATGTAAACTCTAATAGCATGGATCGTGACCAGATAGTGGCTATTTTGAGATCTCCATTTATAGCACATAAGCTGACAGCCTCTCCTTGGGTTTCACCCAACCCTCCTAACCTTGGCAAATGGATTAGGAAGATGGACAAATATGTACGGTTTGAAAAAAATAGATTTTTCCTACAGCTCACCTGTAAAATCCTTTTCTTGGAGTACATCACGAGACACAGAGCAGCCATAATGACGACTTTGTGGGTTATACTCCCCTATAGGGGAATGGATACTGGCAGATAGTCTAATAGGAAGTCCTCCCCTCTATAACCCCTCCTACACAGGCAGTACCTCAGTTCTGTAGCAAAGCAATGAATATCCCAAAAAAGAGGGGCGTGACCTCTGTGTCCCACGATATACTTCAAGAAAAGGATTTTACAGGCAAGCTGTGGGAAACATCCAATTTTCTTTATCGTACATCACAAGATACAGAGCAGCCATAATAATGACTATGTGGAATGTACTAAAGCAATACACTTGAATGGAGGGAGACACAATCATAGAAACTACCACCTAAGAAGGACTTTGCTGCTGCCAGAAGGACTTCTTCTGCCGCCTGAAACATACTGTGGCTAAAGCAGTATCCTCCGTGGCTTTGATATCCATCTGGTAAAATTCTGTAAATGCATGAACAAAAGACAATGTATTGGCCTTAAAATTCGGAGCCACTGACACCTGATAGAAAAGAAATGGCTGCACATCCAGGAATTCCAATTGCCTATTATTGTTCAAAGTGATATAACCAAAGACACCAACACGAGGTCACGTAGACGCGTTTCACACATGCATCGTGTGCTAAATCATGGTAATGATTTTACCAAAAAAGGGGTGGGGGACCTTTCCCTTTCAAGCCATAGGCTTGAATAATGAACTGTCAGATCCAATAAATATAGTTAACTTGGATGCTTCCTGCCCATCCTGGGCTCTACTGGCAGCACAAACCAGGATTCCTGACCTATACCGACAATTCAAGTAATTCTGACCACATGAACTACCTCCAGAGTATGCAGTGATCTTACTTGCATAAGGTGACGTAACATCACCATATGATGCGAGATCAAGAACGGCTTCTTGCATGAAAGGGCTGCCAGCTCTGACACTCCACTTAGTGAAGTGATAGCGACCAAAGAAGCCACCTCTCCGAGATAAAAGGACCATCAGTCTCCCAATTGGTTCAAAAAGTAGGTTGACATCCGAGATCAGGCGCTACAGTGACTCAGATAACCCTGATGCCATTGGTCCAACGAGAGACGTGAACATTGCCAGACCACTGACCCTGAGGGTGGTGTAAACTGACCACGGCAATCAGGGCTCAGCAGCCCTGATTATCATGGTCAGGACACAGAGGGGGACACAGGAAGTGGCAGGATCAGCCCGGCATTTTTACAGCTTCGAGAGGGGCCGATTAGACAGCACAAGCACCGTGCTGTTTAATCTGCTATAAGGGAACAGGATCCTTTTTTTTTTTAGGATTACAAACACTTTAATAAATATTGGGTATGCTTGTAGGGAGGGGCTTAGTAAAGATATATATACTATCTTCTCCGGAGTATCTATGAATGTTTCCGATACTTACGAATATATTTTTTGATTATATATGTATATTTTGTGAAATCTAGATGATGTATCAAATGTATCAATGGCGAGACTGCTTGCAATGGTGTTTTGTTCTTGGTTTGAATGTTCTTTTTTTCCTTTTTCTGGTTTCACTGACTGATTTTGTTCTTGTTTACTTGTAATAAAAATGTCAAAATAAAATCTAATAATAATAATAATAATAATAATAATAATAATAATAATAAAAAAAAAAAAGGTCCTGGCAGGTTACTAGGGGTAGGGGTGAAATTCTGGCAGGATGCAATTTCTGAAAATCTTGAAAACTGCTGGGGTGGTACTGGGTGGGAGGATTTCTGTTGTGTCTGGAAATCTGATGGGGCGGATTGTTGGAAAAGAAATGGGTAGAAATTACTAGTAGTGGTATAATTATATAATTACATATATGACCAGCTGTTTTTTACATCCTCTGTTCAGTTAATTTTTTTCGCCATCTATTTGTCTCTAGGTTTTTCCATGAGACTCATCTAAGTGGCACTGGGACTGCAGGTATTTATATTAGGAGTTCAGGAGAGATACTGTTTCAGCAAGGCTGCTCACATAAAAAGCATACTCTCCAATGGGTATAAAATGAGTGGCTCAAAGCATATGGATTTTACCAGGAGCCCCCAAAAACATGATGGCAGTTTTGTGTGACGGTACTAAAAAGTTTATAAAGAACTTTGGACTATATTTTGACTTGGCAATCTGCTTTGAGTCCAGGTCTTTCCATGGCTTTGCTGACATTTCAATACAATTATCTTGTTAGGCCCCAGTACAGTATCAATTTTTTTAATTGGGTCCTCCGAATAAAAAGTTTAAGAGCACATAGAGAAAAAAGCATCAAAGATAAGCTTCAAGAAAAAAAAAAAAAATGTCAACGTACTTTTCCCTTGTCAAAGAAGGATATGATCTCCAGGTAAAGCCTCTCCTTCAACTCCTGCTGTGTGTACACAGTAAAGCTGTCTCGTTGTAGCAAGTGAGGTGCACATGGTTTATCTGACCACTAGAGGGAGATAAAACACAATAAAATAGTAATGAAGTAAAGGTGGAACACGCCGTATTATTTAATATCAATGGCCAGAAATATAAAGGTCATAGAGATTTCCCACCTGCAGCAGCTCAGCATGGAGTAGTAGGGTATATGCTGCCTCGTTATAATTCTCCTTGCTCAGATGCAGGTCTCTCAGCTTGTACACATACCTAAAATGAAGACATATACACCGTGACCGGCTGGCCCTCTTACATAAACTGTACACATCAACATCAAAGGGTATAATACTAACCGAATGTAAATGTCTTCCCTTTTCTTTTCCTTGTAAAAATTCTGTTAAAAAATTAAAATAATATTAAACGAAAACAAAGTTGTAGACAGTTGTTCACGCTACGTGTAGATATAATTTCTCCAACCCCCTTTTATTATGATCATTAAGATAGTGCAGATCATTTTTTAAATGATCACAGCAGCTCCTTTCAACTGAATGAGTCTTTAGCTTTCTCCATTAAATAACCATGTTAATTTAATTAAATATTTTCCTCAAACACTAAATTTTAGCGTGTACGCTGATCCCCCCTGATGAAGAGCAGACACAGCCCCCTGTTCTTTTATGGGGTGATCAGATGGAGAACAGACCACCTGTCCATTTCCATCTGACTATCATCCGATCTGATCTGCCATATGGATGGAACATGGATCCCCATCCGTCTGTCGTTAGTGGAAAGGATTGGATGGGATGTCAGTGGACACATGTCCGTTAACACCCACCGCTCCATAGAGAGCAATGGATGATCCAATCGGGTTCGCCTACAAAACTGACAACGGCGGAACCCGATCCATCCATCAGTTTGAAAGGGGCCTTAGCGTTGCACTTCTGTTTGTCAAATAGCAATATTTTTGTTTGCTTATGAAACATGGTTTTATTTATAAAAATGTTATATATCAATACGACAAAAATCTGTGTCTGTAGTGCATGTTCCATCCTTAATACCATAAATAATAACACGTCATTAGATTTTTATTTTAGGAGTATATAATGAGTTTGGAAATTCTAGAGAAATGCTTAAATAATGCATTACAATTTGACTAAACCCATTATATTTTAGTTGACTATAATGTATGGAGATTTTGTTGACTAAAATACAACTAACACAACTAACACTAACACTAACAATTTAGATGACTAAAATACATCCAAAACTAAAATGGCATTAGTCAAAAACCTGACTAAAACTAAATCGAAATCTGACAACGTTCCTTATATTGCTTTCCAGGAGCTAAAGCCAAGCTGTTCACAAGGTCTACCCTAGTGCCACAATCCCCGACAAGGATTGTAAGCTTCCTTCTCTCTCACTTCTAAACCTTTGATTGAGCAGAGTTTACTCACTGTAAGAGCATATATGGTACTGGTCCAAACAAGGGCAATGATGTAACTATTACTGTGGTCTAGAGATGACCATACACGTTGGAGTCTGACTGTAAAATCCACTTTAGATTTACCAAAACTATGTAGTATCAGGACCTACTAATCTATCCAATTATTTGGATTGAATCAAGCAGACCCTTGCACTCAGCGTTGCCAACCTACCAGATTGAAATTTACTGGCACGACACCCGAAATTTACTTTTTTTACTGGCATTTCACAAATTTCTGTATTTAGGCTACAAACAAGTACGCTAGGCAAATAGCAATGTGATTTAAGGTAGATATTAAGGTAAAAAAAATATTTTTGTTATTTTCAATATAATAAGGCCAAATTATTTAGTCACATCACCCCCTGCCTCCACCTCCCTCTGCCACCAACACCCCCTACCTTCACCCCCCCCCCTCTGCAGTGCCACAATCTCCCCCTGCCTCCAATCTCCCCCAGGCCCCCTGCCTCCAATCACCCCCTGCCTCTATTGTCCCCCGCCTCCATCCCCCTCTGCGGTTCCACCAACAACCCCTGTCTCCATCCCCCACCTTCTGCGGTGCCACCAACACCCCCTGCCTCTAATCACCCCCTGCCTCCCATCTCCCCTCTACGGTGCCACCGCAGCCACCATCACCCCCTGCCTCGAATCTCCATGCGCAGTTCCAAGTCGAACCGATCTCGGCAATTTTTCTGGCACATTCCCGCAACCACGGACATTTACGAACAGGGGGGAAAAGTGCCCGTTTTTACGAACTGTTCGTAAAAATACGGACGGTTGGCAACACTGCTTGCACTACACAGTTGGTAGATTTAAGAGAGATTTTACAATCAGATTTTGGTGAGCTTTTTACCAAATATGGAATAATGGTCAACAAACTCACAAAGCTCTGAGGAGACACCTTCCCACAATTCTCTGCACTCCACAAACAGTTAGGTTGTCAGGATTCCGCCTCACTTCCCAACTGAAGTTGACTTTTGCTCCCCATTTTGTAATGCAGAGAGCAGAATAAATCGAGAACGTTCTTGGAGAAAGGGTCTATTCAGACATATTCCAGTTTTCCAGTTACAAGGACATTCATATATTAAATCAATAAAACTTTTTTTTGTATGGTAATTTGAGTGCACTCATATCCTTATTTTCTTTTGGTTAGTGAAATCTCAGTACAGCTCTGAGGCCTACATAGCAGCCAAAGCAATTATTAGGGGATCCTGCTCTCCCTGCCGGATCTTCAATTATTTTCCAATCATTAACAATGCAGCAGGAGTAAGAACACCCAAAAATGGATTCAAACGCCCCAAACTTCATGAAAAGAGCTGGGACAGAAGGCAGGGAGATCTTACAGCTTACAGATACAACAAACCAGCCGTACCTCAGCCCACCAGTCACCTCTTTTAACTAAAATGCAACTTTGAGTGGATGGAGCTTTTCTACAATTTTAAAGAAAGCAGTAATAGGTGTGCACCCATATTTTGCCAGTGACTATTTGATACCAGCAGATTGACGGTGCAGCTCATCCGATTCTCTTCACTTTCATCATTGGCTATTGTTCGGTAATCAAGGAGGTTCTCCAGGAGGCTGCTGACCAGAACGGTGAAAACTTCTCCAGAGCTGGACAGATACTTGTGTTTCCGACAGTGCTCCAATAAGCTGCAGATAGAAAATAAATGGAGACAGAAAGGAAATGAATGGAAATGGGGATACAGAAGAAAGTAAAGACAGTCCACCTACATAAAAGGAATACATGCATTTTCCACAGATCATTTTTAATAAATACAGGATCTGAAAAGATCTGCAACTTAAAACTCACAGCTTCTCTAGAAGTTCCTTGTACTGCCGATCCCCTAGGCCACCTTCTACCTCTTGATCCAGACGAGTAATCAATTCATTCTCAAACTGCAGAATACATAACCATTAAATATATCAGGCGGAATTGGAGCCATCATAGTGCAATCTCTCTTCAATAGATTCTATTGTATGATACGTTTCTTGCAAGCAGTGGCAATCCTGTGGGTGGGTCGGTCGCCCCCGCACTTACCCCATCTATAGCGTGGGCAGCGCTTCCCTCCGGGGCGATGGGCGGCGGCTTCTCCTGTGTCTCCTTACGGCGGCCGTGCGTCTCCTTCTCCACCTAGGCCAATAGGATTGCTTCTCCTTTTGGCCAATCAGGAATTGGGTCTCAAGACCCCCCTCCTGATTGGCCGAGAGGAGAATCAGTGTAACTGGGTGGGATGCTGCACCCCGAGCCCACCCTTTTTTGAAGCCTATCCTAGCCTTTGGCTCTAATCACGTACTTAAAAAAAAAAAAAACAGATTGGAATCCATGTACCTGGCGCCCTGCATGTAAATCGGGGGCCGGATGGGGGGTGTGGCACCCTGCATTATGGTCTGCCACTGTTTGCAAGAATTTTTATATTAAATAATTATTTCATGAATACAGTGCTTTAGTAAACCATAGGTACATGCTCAATGGAAACTATAGAACATTTTTTACTTTTTTTTGGCAGGTTACATGGCTACTGTGGATAAACAAAAGTATTTGTGAAAAATGAATGGATATAGATTGGATACATACTGTATGCACTCTGCCATCCCCTATGCCATATTTGCTTGGAACTCTGTTCTTAAATCAGAGATCACATTGCACCACCAGGAAGGAACTGTTCACCTATGTTCCCAAAAATGAATGTTAAATAGACCCTATTAGTCACCTAAAATAAAAAAAATATATATATTTGGCAGTTCCCTGCGAAAGAAGAGCAGTTTTACTGTCCTTTCAGGTGGGCGATATCTCCTATCTTCCAGCACTGTAGCCTTAATTCTTCACCATTCAACTCTTTTGGGAGTGAAAAATGCTAAAGTGTCTGATGGAAGTTGGAGCACTTGTTTTACCAAGTCTAGTCCAACATTCACTTAGGTTCTTATAAAGCAGAGCTCTACTGATTAACAAAAATGGTGAACTGGCTTTAATCGGTTTCGAATCGAATGTAGGCAGGCATTTTTTTAAATGTTTTATTGCTTTTGCTAATGATGATATTTGGAAGGACCAGGAATGTAATGCTTGAATTTAAAATGGATCGAATAGTGTTTGATAGTGTGTTTCCGTAAACAGCTTGTTCCAAATGAGCTCAAAAGTTATCGGTTATTACTGAAAGCTCTTGAAAATATGTTGGGTGAAGCAAAGTTCTTTATATATGTCATTGTTACAGGGCCAAACTAATGCTGACATTTTTCTTCTCCAATTAATTTTTTTTTAGTTTTTTTTAATGCGACAGAAGTATAAAAAAAAAAAGCCAAAAAAAAAAGCTAAAAAAACATGAAATCTAAAGGGGATGGCCATAAATGCGCGAAACCTATTGCATTAGAGTGTGCACCCCAATTCTCAAACACACATGTGTGTGTATACATATATATGACACTTAACACAGTGAAAGAGAAGTGCATAAACACTTATTTTATGGCAGAGCCGGTAAGAGTGAGATCTTTCCCATCTTCCTGCCAGCACACAGATCGATAATGCTAATGCACATGGGGTGATTAAGGTGTGCCCAGGCACATCCGGCACACCCTGTGTTCACACCTATGGGGATGACCTAAGAAATATCAATACTGAACTAAAAAGTGAACCTGAACTGAAAAGAGAATACTTTGCCATCTTACAGGGATCATCTGGAAATGGTAATTGTGCCTCAGGTTAAAAAAAAAAAAAAATGTACCTTTTGTTTTGAATTCCTCCTAAAAAAAATAGCAGTTCACTTCCTAGGTCTAAGATCTCCTGTGTTTACAGCCTCATAGCAGCATATGTGTAAATTTATCTAATGCACTGTTGTCTCTGACTGCTAGTCTCACAAGATTTGTAGTAAGATTTTGTGATGTCACTACTGTGCTGCTCACAGTTCTTCTTGCTGAAGAGAACGCTGTATCTGATTACTTCAATGCAAGGATCTCCCTTGTCTCTGCTTTATCTAATCAAGTAATCTACACTTCCTCAACTTCTCCTGCTGTCCTTGATTAAGGATGAGCTCTGGCGTGTTCGCATAGTACACGTGCAGAGCCCGCCAGGAACTGTTCACGGCGCTGTGCTAATCACAGCCAGGGAGACATTTCCCGATCTCTGCAGCCAAGCATCGGGACAATGTCTCCCTGGCTGTGATTAGCGCAGCGCTGTACACACTTCCTGGCGGGCTCTGCACGTGTACTATGCGAACACGCTGGAGCTCACCCTTATTCTTGATCATTAAGATCAAGACCAATCATCAGGGAGGAAGCTCTGGTAAGAGAAAGAAAGCCTTTATCAAGATGTCTCCACCCAGATACACAGTGTAGAACAAGGTATGACAAGTAATAGAGAAAAGATCAGCTGCAGAGAGCCCACAAGCAATACTGGAGGGTAGTCTCTTGTCCACCATTTGTCTTTTTAGGGCACAGGTTCCGCAGTAGAGGTCCTCTAAATCTTAATCAAGCTTTTTAAATTAATTGAACTGTGAAGTCGAAACAAAAGGTTGGCTCGCCATTTTATTTTTAAATAGGCCCTAAAAAACTCAAATGGAAAGTACCACTGACAAAAAAAGCATCTACAAATACCTTGTTATAACAGGTCACTTAACTGGCTAACATTGTACTCTATGCCAACAGTCTGATTCAGTAGGAACTGCTAACCCCATTATGTTTTTCTGTGGCTTATAGAGGGACTAAACATAATAGTTGCTCACCTAGGTGATGTAGATTCACATGGAAAAATAAACAAAAAGTACATCCTACAAAAAATAACCTTAGCCTGGCAGTGCCTAGAGCAACTTTAAAGTCCTAAGGGGAGAAGCAACATTTTTCTTACAAGTCCAACCTCCCATTGGGCAGAGCTTACACCTCCAGAAGTTATCTTTAACCCTCAGTGAATGATATAGCAAGGATACTTTCTAAAACTTTGTTGGTTGTCACAGAAATTTTTATTTTTTTTCCCCATTTGTTACTAAAAAAAAAAAGGTTTTTGTTTAAGCTTAATGCTACTTACCATGTGGAAATGGCCACTCCCACTGAAGTTATATTCATGCTGCATCATGTCAAAGAAGATAGGAATTGTTGCTTTTCGTAGATCTGGCTCTGGAGTGAGCGTCACCTCCAGGACTGGTCCCACCATGGAAGGGATGAACTTAATCTTATGAGGACCTGGTGAAAAATTAACATGAAATGTACTAGATTCTTTGGACAGTGTCAAATAAAGCCACACACTACTATACAATGTCAATTATGTTCTTCATGTTAGGCGTCCTGATGGGAAAGCCCATGTGATAGGAGCCGGTCAAGTTTTTTTAAGCAAACCTGATTAGATGCTCTATGTAGCTGTATGGGCAGATGGATGTGAACAGGATTGTGTCAGTTTACATCTGCCTACCTCCAAGTCCGTTCAGGTCCAGGTAAAAAAAAAAAGGAAAAAAAAAGATCTACATAGTTTTCGTTTTTTTTTCCTGGACTTATATGTGATGGATCAGAGGTAGCCTGATATACATGGATGCAAGTCAGTTTACATCCAGCTAGGGCTGCAACTAACGATTATTTTTATAATCGATTAGTTGGCCGATTATTGTTTTCGATTAATCGTATAATAGCCTAAAAAAATATATATATATAATTTTTTTGGGCCAATTTGTTGTTGGGCAGATTACAAAACACAAATTGCCACAAAAACACATTACATGCTTTTCTGCAGCT
Organism: Rana temporaria; assembly: GCF_905171775.1. Taxonomy (NCBI): domain Eukaryota; kingdom Metazoa; phylum Chordata; class Amphibia; order Anura; family Ranidae; genus Rana; species Rana temporaria. Next base: position 416,822,376 of record NC_053491.1, on the reverse strand, counting down.
TCTCCATTGAAGTATATTGAACCAAAAAAAAACGAAATAGCACAGTTTTGCGTTAAAAAGTCCTTGCCCTTTCCAAATGCGCATCAGCTGAAAAAAAATCATGGATGTGAACGTGTCCCATAGGAAAACATGTAAATGAACTGTAGTGTGTTTCTGCAAAAAGCACCAAAAAACACACAGAGGTGTGACCCAGCCTGAGATGTTTAGTAACATAATGGGGTTAAAAAAACTAAAATAAGTACAAAAAGAGCAAATAATCGCTACTGTAAGTTTTTTTTTTACTGTGGGACAGTGAAAGTAATATTTACAGTAGCGATTTGCTTTTTTGTACTATAAAGGGCTAATTTTAGTTTTTTTTTAACCCCATTATGTTACTGGCCGATTAATCGATTATGAAAATTGTAATCGATTAATTTCATAATCGATTAGTTGTCGATTAGTTGTTTCGGCCCTACATCCAGCCACCCATGAGCCATCAAGGGTCTGCCACAGTTTGCTGTCAAAATGCAGACACAAACTGAACTGGCATGTCACGTTCAGCTCCGATTCATCAGGGGATCAGTTCATAGATCCTCTATAGAACAGGGCAAAGCATACTATGTGATAAGACCCCAAAAAATATTGTTTTTAGTACCCAATATATTTTTTGTTAATATTACTTTATATAGCATGGTAATATACAAAGTAATAGCAATGAAAAGGGAGGGTAGTACAGATAATCAAATAAAAACAATGTTCTGAAGACTAGTTCACAAAGTTGATAACCAAAACATACACTATATAGGCAAAAGTTTGTTGACACCTGACCATCACACCTACAGTACATGAGAAAAGAAAGACAGGCTACCACTAGGGGGAACAACCCAGAGCAGAAGGGGCACCACCTTATGACACTTAACACTCCATTTCAACACCATGGACAACAATATGAACATGGCCTCCACTCATATAAGAAGGATTTCCACTAGATTTTGGAGTGTGCCAATTAAGATTTTTAAATTCAAGCAAAAGAGCATAATGAAAGTCAGGTACCAATGTTGAACAAGAAGACCAAGCTAGCAATCAACATTCCAATTCAGTCCAAAAGGTGTTCAGTAGAGTTGAAGTCAGGGCTCGGTGACGGCCACTCAGGTTCCTTCACACCAAACTATACATTTATGGGCCTGAACTCCAAAATTCAAAAGGGTGTCACCATCATTTGGTCATATAGTGTAATAACAAGACAAAACAGAAGCAAGAGCCCCACTTATACAAGCTTACAAGGTTGTTAATTGTGAAAAAGAAGAATAATGCAAGCAGCAAAACTTTAAGTAATAACGGAGAGGTGTATGGATGTCTCACCTAGATTATACCACATATCTCTAATCTTCAGACCAATCTCCTTTCGCATATCTCCATATCTGTAGAAAAAAGAACAGTTGGACACATACTATTCAGTACATATTAACAAATATTAAACAGAAGATCCATAATTAACAAAACATCTCCTAGCTACTTTAGACCTCTTTGTATAGCAATAAAAGGGTCTGCTCCATCCAAGATTTCCTGTTTGCACTGCAGGGTTTACCTTGCTGGGTGGACTGAAGCCTGGCCATTCATATACTGCACCATATACAGTGTTTTTTTTATATTAATTAACCCCTGTGGCAGTTTTCATGTCTTATTGTCATGGGACACCGAATTACAGAAGAGTAACACAACCCCCCCCCCCCACGCATAAAAATAACTGACTGCTTACATACACACACCCTTTTAGTATTTAGTAGTAGAAGCAATTACAGCCTTGAGTTTGTGTGCATAAGTCTATAAGCTTTGCACACATGGACACAAGAATTTTTTTTTCCAAGATTTCCCAGTATTTTGATGTATTCATCCGCTCTACCCTTTCTGGATCTACTGCAAAGATAAAGAACATCGTCATCAATGTTTTGTTGGCCTTGCTTACTAGTCTTCTTTCATGGTGGAAAGCCTTTTCTTATCAGATACACCACTGTGCTATAACTTATTTCTTAATGATTTAAAAGGGTTGTAAAGGTTCGTTTATTTTCTAAATAGGTTCTTTTAAGCTAGTGCATTGTTGGTTCGCTTACCTTTTCCTTCGATTTCCCTTCTAAATGTTTTTTTCTTTGTCTGAATTTCTCACTTCCTGTTCCTTCTCAGTAAGCTTGCCCCCATCAAACGAGCCGTTCTGGCTGGGGGTTAGTCACCCCCACCCTTGGGACTGCATCCCTGTGGGGAGACGCTGTGACGCTGGGCAAGCTTACAGAGAAGGAACAGGAAGTGAGAAATTCAGACAAAGAAAAAAACATTTTTTGAAGGGAAATCGAAGGAAAAGCTAAGTGAATCAAAAATGCACTGGCTTAAAGGAACCCATTTAGAAAATAAAAAATTACCTTTGCAACCCCTTTAATTAACTGTACTCCAATGAACATTCAGTGACTTGGAATGTACTTGTACCCATCACCTGACTTGTGCTTTTCAATTTCTTTTTTTTTTTAGAGCTGCTTGGAGTATCCCTTTGTCTTTGTGGTGTAGGTTATGGCATGATACTGACTGACCAGCCAGTATAGTCAGTTGGACCTTCCAGACACACGTGTATTTATAATGCTATCGCCTGGACCTCCATGTATATGTGTATTTATGCTAAAATCACTTGGAAAAACCTTGAATTAAATAAAAAAAATATGAGAGGGGATTTAACCATTCCCCACTCCTCTATTCAAAGTAAACCAATGTGTTGGCTTTAGATATACTTTAGGCTGTGAAGTCACAGGATGAGTTATCCTTCAAAAATTAGCAAGGGAGAACCTAGCCATACATAGACTGATTACAGGCAAAGAAAAGTAACATTAGAAGTCCTATATATATATATATATATATATATATATATACACATACATACATACATACATATACATATACACACACATATACATATACAGTACAGACCAAAAGTTTGGACACACCTTCTCATTCAAAGAGTTTTCTTTATTTTCATGACTATGAGAATTGTAGATTCACACTGAAGGCATCAAAACTATGAATTAACACATGTGGAATTATACATAACAAAAAAGTGTGAAACAACTGAAAATATATTTCATATTCTAGGTTCTTCAAAGTAGCCACCTTTTGCTTTGATTACTGCTTGGCACACTCTTGGCATTCTCTTGATGAGCTTCAAGAGGTAGTCACCTGGCGCAGCACCCCATCACTCTCCTTCTTGGTCAAATAGCCCTTACACAGCCTGGAGGTGTGTTTGGGGTCATTGTCCTGTTGAAAAATAAATGATAGTCCAACTAAACGCAAACCGGATGGAATAGCATGCCGCTGCAAGATGCTCTAGTAGCCATGCTGGTTCAGTATGCCTTCAATTTTGAATAAATCCCCAACAGTGTCACCAGCAAAGCACCCCCACACCATCACACCTCCTCCTCCATGCTTCACGGTGGGAACCAGGCATGTAGAGTCCATCCGTTCACCTTTTCTGCGTCGCACAAAGACACAGGGGTTGGAACCAAAGATCTCAAGTTTGGACTCATCAGACCAAAGCACAGATTTCCACTGGTCTAATGCCCATCCCTTGTGTTCTTTAGCCCAAGCAAGTCTCTTCTGCTTGTTGCCTTTCTTTAGCAGTGGTTTCCTAGCAGATATTCTACCATGAAGGCCTGATTCACACAGTCTCCTCTTAACAGTTCTAGAGATGTGTCTGCTGCAAAAGGTGGCTACTTTGAAGAACCTAGAATATGAAATATATTTTCAGTTGTTTCACACTATTTTGTTATGTATAATTCCACATGTGTTCATTCATAGTTTTGATGCCTTCAGTGTGAATCTACAATTTTCATAGTCATGAAAATAAAGAAAACTCTTTGAATGAGAAGGTGTGTCCAAACTTTTGGTCTGTACTGTACATACATACAAATAGTATTCTGATGGAATGGTAGAATGTGATTATGCAACTTCTCCTTGGCTCCTCTTAAGATCTGGAAATTTGACAGTGCTGCCAAATGGCTGGATTGTTCAGATATGGCCTGTGCAAGATCAGAATCAAGTCATAGAGACAACCCAGTCTGCCCATGTATGTACAGCTTAAAGCGGAGGATCACCCGAAAATCAACTTTTTGTCACTAGATCCAGCATACTGCTGACATCTGCAGTATGCTGGATTTTTTTTTTTTTTGTACTTATCTTTGTAGCCGTATTTCTTCTCCGGCTCCGAGCGGGGAATCCGTCGGGGAATGGGCGTTCCTAAATCAAGCTCAGTTGATTGACGGGCTTGATAAGCGCGTCACGCCATCTGGAAATAGCTGACATGATTCTCCGCTGCTTACGGCGCCTGCGGTGTAGAGCTGACTGCGCAGGCGCCGTAAATTGCCGAGAGTCACGTTGGCTATTTCCGGATGGTGTGACACGGTATCCAAGCCCGTCAATCAACTGCGCTTTATTTAGGAACGCCTATACCCGGAAGGATACAGCGCTCGGTGCAGAAGAAGAAATACGGCTAAAATGATAAGTACAAAAAAAATAAAAAATAATCCAGCATACTGCAGATGTCAGCAGTATGCTGGATCTAGTGACAGAAATTTGATTTTTGGGTGAACCACCGCTTTAACATAGATTTGTATGTATGGAGGAACAAGAAAACCTAAGCGCAAGGACAATTCTCTGAAGAGCACACAGGCAAACACATACTTGTACAATATTTCTTACTTGCAAAGAATCTTGTGCCGTTTCTCCTGGGAAAATCTGTGCAACTGCAGGGATTCATGGGTTAAAAGTGACACAGCCAGGTGGAAGAAATTATTCCAGAGCTGGGAGAGAAAAAAAAAAAAAATATTAAAAACCTGCCTGCAGGACACCATTTAAATAATGCTTTATATGGGAGACATTCGGTTAACTGGCACATTCAGTTTATGTATGTTTAAAGGCCAACCCCACCTTTTGCACCACGTTACACCCATATGTAGGGTGCAACATGTAGTGCAAATGGCGGATCACTGTACTGGTAGCCCATTCACACTTCCTCTGAGGTGCATACACAAAGTAGAAGCCTTTCATGTGGTAGCGGCACTTTGAAAATGTAAAAGTCACTTTTAGATTGCTTTAAATGTGCATGTAGAACCGATATAATTGTTACCAAATTTCAAATACAAACCATTTTTATGTCTATGGTATTGATCCTTTCTGGGTAAACTGCCTCTCCAAAGATTTAGCTGATGCTACAGGTGTATGCAAACCCCTGCCTACAGTGTGCACTTCCCAGTCATTTAAAAAAAATCACTCTTAGCTATCAGAGGACACATCCATGTCCCATCGCCTTATGATTAACTTGGGGTAAAAAAAAAAAAAGGTGTCTGATACTGGATATAACAGTGTTGTTGCAGACATCAACCAATAATGCCCTGTACACACAGCCGATGTGAGCTTTTGGTCAGAATTTTCGACCGAATTTCCGTGTGTATGCTCCATCGGACTTTTCCTGACGGAATTTCCGCCAACAAAAATTTGAGCGCTAGTTCTCTAATTTTCCGACAGAATAAATTCCAATCGAAAATTCTGAACGTCTGTAGCAATTGCGACTCATGCTCGGAAACAATTTGACGCATGCTCGGAAGCATTGAACTTCATTCTTCATTTTTCTCGGCTCGTCGTAGTGTCAACGCGTTCTTGACGATCGGATTTTCCGTCGGAAAAACCTTGGATGGTTTTTCTGACGGAAAATCCGATCGTGTGCACACGGCATTAGACGTCACCTTTCAGTGCGAAAATTCAACAAAAATTGTTATTAGTTATGGGCAACGCCACCATTGTGCCCATTTTGCCTTCTCTAGTTTGTTTTATACAATAACAAGAACATTTGTGATTTATATTCACATAAAACATTTTACATTTAGCTATCCTTCAGTCCTTTATTTTAGCTTTCATTTTATCTGGTTCCCACTAAAGCCCATATGCTATCAGACACAAAAAGTCTGACCGTAGTATAATTTTTGCATTGTATTACATTGTCAATAATCTCACCTGTAGTTCAAAGTTGGCCTGATCAAGGAAGAATTTGTTGAGAACAGAGGAGAACCTGTTCATGGCACGGAGATACACTCTGGAAGTGAAATACATGAGATGGTAAATGTTATGGTGCCTCCTATAATATGAGTTTTCACTTAATAAGGCCCAGTATATAAACTGATAACATTGAATGGAATGCAAGCAATGCAACCATTTGCGCACACTTGTGACAGTAAGGCCCCTTTCACACCTGCGGACCGTATGTCCGCTTTTTCATCCATCCGACATTGGTCCCTATGAGATCGCGGATGTCCGTGTTCATCCGATCCGATCCACAGACGGAAGGAAAAATAGAGGTTTCTTCCGTCTGCAGAATCGGATCATTGCGGAGGCGGGAGAGATCGGGTGTCAGCGGATGTTTATCCACTGACACCCGATCTCGCCTGCCTCCGCAATGATCCTATTCTGCAGACGGAAGAAAACCCTATTTTTCCTTCCGTCTGTGGATCTGATCCCCCCACAGGGGAGAGCGGAGAAAAGATATGGCAGTCCCTGCACAGTGTGCAGGGACCGCCCTGTCATCCGCCGGATCAGCGGGGATCAACGGAGCGATCCCCGCTGAGCAAGCGGAGGTTTACGGGGCAGATCATTACTTATCCGCCCCGTGTGAAAGGGCCCTAAGGGTTTCACACCATAATAACAATCGTCCACAGGGATTTTTAACCACACTGAAAATTTTGGTGATAGGCTGCTTTCAGACAGGTGGTAAGCTTACTGCCCTCTGAAAACAGCTTAGGTCGGAGCTGCTGTTAGTACATAGATCTCCCCTGCTATGCTATTGTGCTCCAACAATGATAGAAAGAAAGAGATGCATCCTTAATTTAGCCAATTATTGCGCAAATAATGAAAGTAAAAAGGAACGTGGACTGATAAACCCATTATTTCTTTGTTTTTACACTTTAAGTGCAACCCAGAATTTGTCCTGGCACCAGCCTCCTGTACTACCCTATACAGCAGCACTCAGACTGAGAAAGGTAAAAACCAGCAATAAGGACCGATCCGACAAGAGAAGACAGAGGCGAGGAGCCATTTCTGTTTGATGTTTCTTTGTTGCCCAGTCAGCAGGCTGGAGGGCTTTTGATTAAAGCGGGGGTTCACCCTGTTAAAAAAAAAAAAAATGTTTTTTTTTATTAGACCATTACATTCGGCATCGTAGCGCGAGCTACGGTATGCCGGTCTTACATTTTTTATCCCCGTACTCACTGTGCTATGGCTCATTGAAGATTCCGGGGAATGGGCGTTCCTATGGTGAGAGAAGGTGATTGACGGCCGGCCCTGGCACGTCACGCTTCTCCGGAAATAGCCGAAATAGGCTTGGCTATTCACGGCGCCTGCGCATAGCCTGTGCGCAGGCGCCGTGAAGAGCCGAGACCCACTCCGGCTGTCTTCGGGGAGCGTGACGTGCCAGAGCCGGCCGTCAATCATCCTCCCTCTCCATAGGCACGCCCATTCCCCGCGGGAGTCGGATTCTTCAATGATCGATAGCACAGTGAGTACGGGGATTAAAAATTTAAGACCGGCATACCGTAGCTCGCGCTACGATGCCGAATGTAATGGTATAATGATGTGAAGGAGGGTGAACCACCGCTTTAAGCTATGGTTCTGCTATAGTGAATGTCAGGAAATTCAATTAACACTCCTTTCATAGGATAAATAATATTATTATTATTATTATACACGATTTATATAGCGCCAACAGTTTACGCAGCGCTTTACAATGTAGAGGGGGGACAGCACAATTACAGTTCAATACAGGAGGGCCCTTCTTGTAGAGCTTACATTCTAAAGGGAGTACAAAAGGTAATAAAAGGCAGGGAATGATTTGATGGGGGTGGCTCGGGGACAGTTGTTAGGTGGGTGTGGGATTGGCTTCCCTGAATAAATTAGTTTTCAGTGCTCTCCTAAAGGTGGACAGGTTAGGGGCTGATCGGCATAACGGGGCAGGGAGTTCCAGAGGATGGGAGAGGCTCTGGAGAAGTTCTAAAGCCGAGCATTGGAGGAGGTAACAAAAGAGGCTAGAGAGCAGGAAGTCCTGGGAGGAGGAGCGGAGGGGATGATTTGGATGATATCTGTAGATGAGGTTGGTGATGTAGATGGGGGCAATGTTGTGAATGGCCTTGTATGTTGTGGTTAGCATTTTGAATTTTACACGGTGGGGTAGGGGAAGCCAGTGAAGGGATTGGCAGAGAGTAGCAGCAGTCACGGACTGGTTGGTGAGGTGTATTAGTCTAGCAGCAGCATTCATAATATATTAAAATATTTCCATTATATGTGTTTTCACAGTGTATGTAGCCGTTTCCCAGGAGTTTGAAATGTCGGATTCTGTTTTCGGCTTAATGCAATGCTCATATAAGGATTAGGCTGGTTAGGAGTATGTTTTAGAGGGAAGAACAAGTCATTTTATGTTTACAGCCACTTATCACTCCAGGAGATCCTTTACTCCTCTCAGTGAGAATAGGAAAGGAACGTGTTACCAGCATTTGCACAGCTTCACTTCTTCATGCGAGTTATGTGAGAACATACAGGGGGTCAGCTACAGGAAACAGGCAGTTTGTGTCCCTGCCTATCTGCTCGTCTCTAGCTGGCCTAAAGCGGACCATAAATGGATCGAAATATGGCCGGGTTAGCAGGGGTGTATTTAGGTTTTGTGCTGCCCTAGGCCTGACTAAACTTGTGCACCCCCTAATTTAAATATGACCCACCCCTTCCTGTCAAGGCCACCCCCCTTGCGGTTTAAGACCCACCCTGAAATTTTCAAGTGGGGACACTAGTTCTGTTGGCCTGGGGGGGGGGGGGCAATGGATTCCCTTAATTTGCATAGATTTCCTCTCACTTCCTGTTTGACAGGAAGTGAAGGGAAATCTCTGCAATGGACAGGGATGGTAAAAAATTAGAAGGCCTAGGCCAGGATACAGCATTGCGGTTTAGAAGGGACGAAATTCGATTAATCTATGGGCAGGCTGATTGTACCCATGTCAATCCATTGATCGACCTGGCTACAACCAGCCTGTCAGATTTTTTACATGTGATGACTGTCACATGCATCTATAGCCGCTAGCCCAAATCATTGAGTTCTGATAGCTGGGAAGGCTCCCCGCGCCCCCTCTGCCGGTAGAACACAGCAGTACTGCAGGAGGCATTCCCCCTTCAACACGGATTGTTTTGATGGGAAAACCAAGCGATTTTCACCTGAGCTTGAAGCAAAGAAAATGTAATTATCTATGGGCTGCTTAATCCATGTATGCAGAGCAGGCGATTTATAAATCACAGTTCTCTCATGTCTGGGATCGTAGAGGACATTATATGATGTCTCTTACTGTATATAATTTTATCATTATTGCAGAGGCTGAATCTTTAGATCTTATGCCGCGTACACACGACCATGTTCTAGAAAAAACGTTTTTTTTTCCGACGTGATTCTTGTCAAGCCTGCCTTGCATAGACACGATCGTGATAAAAAAATGTTCAAACAAAACGCGGTGACGTACAACACGTATAACGGCACTATAAAGGGGAAGTTCCGTTCGGATGGCACCACCCTTTTGCTGCTTTGCCGATTTCGCGTTCGTAACAGTTTGGTGAGAGACCATTCGCGCTTTTCAGTCTTCGTGCTTTTCAGTCTGTTACAGAGTGACGAATGTGCTATCTCCATTACGAACGCTAGTTTTACCAGAACGAGCGCTCCCGTCTCATAACTTGCTTCTGAGCATGCACGTTTTTTTCCCGTCATTAAAGCTTACACACGACCGTTTTTCACCACGTCTAAAAATTAGAGCATATTCTACATTTTTAATGCCCATTTTTCACGTCGAGAAAAATGCTCTGGAGCCCACACGCGATCGTTTTTAATGATCATTTAAAAAAATTGTGTGTACGCGGCATTACGAATTGAACCTAAACTTTGAAAAATGTTGCCCTTTGAGACTCTCAGGTTGTACAGTCAGATATTTGGGGTATGACCACCTTAAGATGGGCAAGAATCAAGAGATAATAGTCACCTACTTGTTTTGTGTCATTGTCATCAGCATCCAATCCCTTGGGAAAACCCGTTTTCCAATCAGGTCCTTGAACATGATAAAGGTTTCCATCAGGAAATCCTGTACAAGGAAGAAAGAGAATTCTATACTGTGTTCTAATGGCATATAAAGAACAAGCAGCAGATGGTGTTGCAGACTCACTATGATGTCTTGTCGAGTCCTGAAGGTGCTGATGTAATGATCATAGTGGTAATCCTCCATCTGTCGGAGTACAGTGGTCATACATGCTACAAAACGACCCTAGGGGAATAATATGAAGACATCATCATTTCTGCACCTGCCAGGATCTTCACACACAGTCACTTTATTCTGCTTCCATGGACACCAGGCCTTGTGAATGAGAGTTTTTGCAATAAAGCTGGCTGGGCTACAACACAAGTGAAGTATGTTTCTTGTTGCCTCTTTTCCAATGATACTTTCATGATAAAATAAAGAACTTGACTGAGTTCTCTGAACAGTACATACAATTTTTCTGCATGGTATTTAAAGATCTAGGACACACTTTCTAACAATTTCAACAGGCATTAATATTCTTTCTACAGCCAAGCATTCCAATCTTCTTACTATATGTTGTGACTGTCGACTCATTCCAATCACTGTTCGGTTTATCCTTCTCAGTAGACGCTCCATGATAAGCTGGATGTGGTGTGTCGTGTCCCCCTGTGTGGACATCAAATATAAGTCAACCAGACAACTGCGCAGACTTCATGAACAATTCAACTCAAAATCCGTGATGCAAATAAAAGATTAAGCATTTTGGCTTTTATTGAAGAGTTAAAGAGACCCTGTCATGGAGGGGAAATGGGGCAAACCAGTGGTGTAACTATAGTGGTCGCAGGGCTCACAACTGCGACCTGGCCACATGCTTCAGGGGGCCCCTGCGACTCCCGTCATATGTGTGTGTGCCTGGATAAGAGGGGCAGTAAAGATTATAGAAGAACCGAACCCCACCATTATCCTACCGGCTCCTGCAGCCGCTGAATGCCTGCAAGAGGGAGAGGGGGAGAAGCGGGCTTTCAGCAGTTGCAGGAGCCAAGAGTATAATGGAGAGGTTTGGTTCTTCTATAAGCTGCTCTGCCAAAACGCCCCTCCTATCTAGCCTGGTGACCACGTCATCAGTCCACCTCTCAGCTCCGCCCCCCCTACACCATCTTTTTCAACTTCAAGCTGATGCTGTCGGGTAAAGTCTTGGTTCCTGGCTGAGTGTACAAATGCATTCTATGCCCCCTCCTGTCATACTGCCCCCCCTTGCGGTCAAACTGCCCCCCTCCTATCACATGGCCCCCCTCTGGTCGGGGGGGGGGGGGGGTAGGTGGCCCCTTCATGTTTATTGCAACATGGCCCTAAAGGTTCTAGTTACGCCTCAGAGGGCAAACTGCAAGTGAATGAAGGTACCTAGTGGTGCATATACTTGTAGCAGCCTCCCAAAACTTACTGTCATAGCCCAACCCTAGGCCATTGTCATGCTAAATTACAAATCTTTCAGGAAGCACAAGAAGCCTGTCGCATACCCCGCTTCTACACATTTTTTTACCGGTCCAACTCTATGCTCAGCTTCACTGATCCACAGGAATGGGCAGGAGGAAAGGAGAAGGCGTGAAAGCACTGGTATTTTAAAGGCGAGACCTGAAAAAGGGCAAGGTTACGCCACGCACCGCTTTACCAGGGGGCTGCATCCAGAAGGGACGCCAACGGGGATCGAGGACCTGCCCATGTACATCAGCGGGCTGCTTCTATGTCTTCCAATTTAAAAGGAGACACTTTGTTCAGGCACACTGATCCATTCCAAGTCCCAGACAAGCAGGCCTCTACAGGGTCTCCACTACACTCACATTGTCTGCTTCCAGGCCAATTTTGAATTTCTGCCCCCTGGTATGCTTTGTGGAGGCCCCAGCTAAGACCTTCCATATGTGGGCAGTGACTGTCTTTTTGATCCCTGGTGATATGACAGATGTTACTCCCTGGTTTTAACCATTGTTGGCTGCTGTATGTGTTGCCTGTTGCTTCACACTAGTAATGCTGTCCTGCATTTCTCACACCCCACACCAAGAAAGGAATTAATTTCTGAAATGCGTCAATTTTTTTTGGTGGCCACGTCACACCACCGCGCAATTGTCAGTTAAAGCGACGCAGTGCCAAATCGCAAAAAGGGGCAAGGTCCTTAAAGAGGAGTTCCACCCAAATTTGGAACTTCCTCTTAACCCACTCCTCTCCCCCTTACATGCCACATTTGGCATGTAATTTTTTTGGGGGGGGAGTGGGGGCTTCAGCACGAGTGGGACTTCCTGTCCCACTTCCTCCTTCCTGTAGGCGACTAAGCTTAATCGCCTTCAGGAAGGGGCTGCTGTAGGCGATCGCCTAGGACACGTCACAGGTCCTAGGCGATCTCCTGGCCAATTACACGGCGCGGCGCCGGGCCGCTCGCGCATGCGCAGTGCCGCTCGCGCATGCGCAGTGGGTGCCCGGCCGTCAAGCCGAAAGCTGTCACGGCAGGGTGCCCACACAGAAAACGAAGACGCCGGCCGGGGAGGGGGGGAGAGGAGCGGAGCCCCGGCCGGCGCGTCGCTGGAGCAGGTAAGTGCCTATTTATTAAAAGCCAGCAGCTACACTTTTTGTTGCTGCTGACTTTTAATAAACATACAAATGGCTGGAACTCCCCTTTAACCTGCATAATGGTCCGGGCCTTAAGTGGTTAACAGATGCTGTCAACCCAGCCGATACCCGTCATTTTCATATTGTTGGATTTCATGAGTATACCGGGTTAGGCAGGTGTCTCTCCAGGTTGTTGCGACTGCCATTACTTTACTTCAATACAGGTTTTACATTACACCTTCATACTTCAGAGAATCTACACCTTTATATGAAAACTGTTCAACCATAAACACCTAAATTACATAATACAAAGCCTCTTTTTTACTCACCGAATCCTTATTCTGAAGAGCTTCCAATATATTGCTCAACAGCTGTCCACTGGCTTCATGATCTGGTTTGTTTGAATTGTCATCCAATTGTCCACTTAACTGGTCAATGAGGAGAGGCAAAATTACATCTCTGCACTCTGAAAGACAAATCATTTTTGCTGGGGTCAACTAGATGTTTTTTAGCCAAACTTTTTTACTGTTGTTCAAAATAGAGTGGGGAAGGGTTAGAATTCAGATTAAGCGTTTTTTGCCATCTGCAGACCACTGGGGAAGTTTCCCTTCAATTCTAGTCACTAAGATGCAAAAGAAAACGAGAAAAAGAAAAACTCTCCAAAGTGAACATAATTCCAATCTTAGGAACAAGTGTCCCCAATTAAGTATGTTCTCTCCTCTTTCTCTGTCTAGGTGGTAATGGTCATGAGGTCAAATAGAGGCGTCTCACCAAAGTGAGCTTAGCTCTGGCTATTATCATCGTGCAGCGGGTGTCTGTCCCCCAGGTGTACTCCTGCCATCCCTATCCTTTTGATACTCGAACAAGTAAACCTGAAAAAGTCCATGCATAATCTGCAGAGTATGGGCCAGATTCACGTAGGAGATACGACGGCGTATCTCCAGATACGCTGTCGTATCTCTGAGTCTGAGGCGTCGTATCTTGGCGCCCGATTCAAAGAATCAGATACGCCAGAATTTCTCTAAGATACAACCAGCGCAAGTCTCCTACGCCGTCGTATATTAACTGCATATTTACGCTGGCCGCTAGGGGCGTGTACGCCAATTTACGCCTAGAATATGTAAATCAGCTAGATACGCCAATTCACGAATGTACGCCCGACCGACGCAGTATAGATACGCCGTTTACGTTAGGCTTTTTCCGGCGTAAAGTTACCCCTGCTATATGAGGCGCAGCCAATGTTAAGTATTGACGTCGGGCCAACGTCGAATTTTCCGTCGATTACGTTGTTTACGCAAGTCGTTCGCGAAAAGGGCTGTGCGTCATTTACGTTTATGTCGAAAGCATTGGCTTTTTGCGGGTTAATTTGGAGCATGCGCACTGGGATACTTTCACGGACGGTGCATGCGCCGTTCGTAAAAAGCGTAATTTACGTGGGGTCACAGTAGATTATCATAAAACACACCCACATGTTCCATATTTGAATTAGGCGGGCTTACGCCGGCCTATTTACGCTACACCGCCGCAACTTTGAAAACCTTAGTTAGACTTACCGGTAACGGTATTTCTATGAGTCTTTCAGGACAGCACCTGGAGAGAGAGCGCAGCTCCACCCACTTCCCAGGAAACACTGCAGTCAATGCTATAACTTCCGCCCCCTTCCACCATGGCCTCAGTTGTTCACGAGTACCTCCGGCCACGCTGAAATTAGATAAGCAGAACATAGAAACTACACGCATTAGCATATATATATATTATCTTTAATAATAAAAGGGCGGGTTATCGGTGCTGTCCTGAAAGACTCATAGAAATACCGTTACCGGTAAGTCTAACTAAGGTTTTCTCACTTCGTCTTTCAGGACAGCACCTGGAGATGATAACCGAGTACTTACTCTAGGGTGGGACCACCGCTTGCAGGACCTTCCTGCCAAAAGACTGCTCTGACACAGAGAGCAAATCCATCCTATAATGACGAGCGAAGGTGGAAAAGCTCGTCCACGTTGCCGCTTTACAGATGTGTTCTGGTGAAGCTCCAGCCCGTTCTGCCCAGGAAGTTGCCACCGCCCTAGTAGAATGGGCCATTACTCCGGGAGGAGGATCCAAACCTCTAGCTTTGTATGCCTCATGGATAGCCATGCGTAACCATCTAGCCAGAGTACTCTTGGAAGCCCCTTGCGGGATCCCGAAAACAGAACGAAAAGCGAATTCGCCTTTCTGAACTCACTAGAGACCTCTAGATAGCGTCTAATGCATCTCCTGACATCTAAGGAATGGAATTCTCTCTCCCTCGGACAAGAAGGAGTTGGACAAAAGGTAGGTAACACTATTTCCTGCGTCCTATGAAATACTGACACTACCTTCGGAAGAAAACTCGGATCAGTTCTTAATACTACCCTATCAGGGAAGATTGACAAAAAAGGCTCCAAAATGGAAAGCGCCTGAAGCTCGCTAACCCTCCTCGCTGAGGTGACCGCTACCAAAAGCACCAATTTTAAAGTCAGAAACTTTATAGAGGCGTCTACCAGTGGTTCGAAGGGTTTTTTAGTCAAACCCCCCAGGACCACTGATAAATCCCACTTGGGGAAAAATTTAAACGGGGAAGGCCTAGCCCTGGCTAAGGCCTTAAAAAATCTGATGACGTAGGGCTCTAGAGATAAACGTCTCTCTAGAAACACTGACAAAGCCGCCACCTGCGCCTTCAAGGTGCTGGCTGCCAGACCCTTATCCATACCGTCTTGTAAAAACTCCAAGACGGAACAAGTATTCAAAGGAGAATAATTTTTACCTTCACACCAAGAATTGAAAACCTTCCAAGTCTTGAAATAGATGGCCCTCGTGACCTCTTTCCTGCTACTAAGTAGCGTATCTACCAAACGTTTGGACAAACCCTTCCTGCTAAGAATTAGCTCTTCAGTAACCAGGCCGTGAGTCTTAACCGACTCACGTCTGGATGAAGTAGAGGGCCCTGAAAAAGTAAATTTTTTCTGACTGGCAGTACCCAGGGATCTTCTACTGCCAGTTCCAACAGACTCGAAAACCAAGGCCTCTTGGGCCAGTACGGGGCTATCAGGATCAGAGTAGTCTTCTCCTCCTGAAGCTTCCGTAATACTAAAGGGATGATCTGAACTGGGGGGAAGGCATAGCACAGGCGGAAGGGCCAGCGTTGGACTAACGCATCTAGACCCTCTGCCTGGTCCATTCTGTTGAGAGAAAAATAAGCCGGAACCTTGGCATTGGACTGGGACGCGAACAGGTCTATCTGAGGGGTTCCCCACCTGTTTACTAGCTCTTGGAAGACCTCCGGGCATAAACACCATTCCGATTCCAGAACCCTCGTTCGACTTAAAAAGTCTGCCAGAAGGTTTAGGCTGCCTTTTAGGTGTACTGCCGATAGGGAAGCCAAGTTCACCTCTGCCCAGGACAGAGTCTGTAAGGCCAGATTGAGGAGTACCTTGCTTCTCGTGCCCCCCTGTCTGGAAACATACGCCACCGCTGTGGCGTTGTCTGACAGAATCTAGACATGTTGGTCCAGAATCAGATCCTGGAAGGCCCTTAGCCCTAACCAAATGGCCCTGAGTTCCCTCCAATTGGAGGACCTTCTGGACTCTTCCCTCGTCCAGGATCCCTGTGCCATCTGCCTGTTTAGGTGAGCACCCCATCCCCACGAACTTGCGTCCGTAGTTAGGACCCTTGTAGTGGGGAAGGACCAAGACAGGCCTAGGCGCAGATTTGCCTGGCCTCTCCACCACCAAAGTTTCCACTTCACTGAAGACGGAACTCTGAATCTTTTCTCTAGGGATTCCCCATGGGTCCAATTCTGAAGGATCGCCTGTTGTAGGTCCCTTGAATGGAGACGAGCCCACTGCACTGCTGGAATGGCGGCCGTGAGTAAGCCCATTGTGGACATGGCTGAGCGAACAGAAATCGGCACATTCGTCTGAATTGTCTTCACCGCAGCCTGAACTTTCTCTATCTTTTCTTCTGGTAGAAAAATCTTCCCCTGAACAGAGTCTATAGCGTATCCTAGAAAGACTATCCTCTGGGAGGGCACTAGATTTGACTTTTCTTTGTTCAGAATCCAACCGAGCCCTTCCAAATGAGCCTGGGTCCTCCTCAGGTCCAGGAGAAGCTGCTCCTCCGACTTGGCGAACACCAGGAGGTCGTCCAAGTATGGAATTATAGAAATCCCCCTGAGCCTTAGGGGTGCCAAGGCCTCTGCCACCACCTTTGAAAAGACTCTGGGAGAGGAGGAAAGGCCGAATGGGAGGGCTCTGAATTGGAAATGTCTCACTCCGCTCTCTGTTCTGATGGCTAGGCGCAGATAGCGCTGAGAGGAAGTCCTGATCGGGACGTGCAAATATGCATCCCTTAAATCTATCGATGCTAGAAAGCATCCCCGAGGAAGAAGCTTTCTCACCGAGTATATAGAATCCATGCGGAATCTCTTGTACCGGATAGCTAGATTCAGGACTTTTAGGTTTAAAATTAACCTGAATTTGCCCGACGGCTTCCTTACTAGAAATATATGGGAATAACAGCCCTCTCTCTGGGGCACTGGCGTAATCACCCTCTGTTGGAGAAAATCTTCCACTAATGCCAGCATTGCCCGAGATTTCTCTTGCTCCCTGGGCAATTGGGTCACATAAAACCGCGACGGTGGTCTTCCCGAGAACTCCAGTGCGTAGCCCTCTGCAATCAGTTTGAGGACATACGGACTGGACGTCGCCTCTGCCCACTGTGGAAGGAAGGCTTGGAGCCGACCTCCCACAGCTGGGAGACTGTCACTGCGGCTTAGCAGGCTGGCTGGGGGAGCGAAATAACACCCCAGGCTTCCCGCGGCCCCTCTGGGACCGCCAGGGTCTACCACCCTGGCCTCTTTGCGCATCCTTAGGACCCTTGGCTTGGAAAAAAGGACGAAAATTTTTCTTGGGCCCTGAATCTACCTTTTTTAAAGGAAGAGCCTTCTTTCTATCCGCCGTCCTATCCAGGACGGCGTCTAGCCCTGTGCCAAACACCAAGTCTCCTTCAAAAGGTAATCCACACAGTTTCAGCTTAGAGGCTGTGTCCCCCTGCCAGGTCTTAACCCATAAGGCCCTCCTGGTTGAATTTATCAACACCGAGGATCTGGCGGAGAGCTTCACGGATTCAGCAGATGCATCTGCTATATAGCCTACCGCTTTCATAAGGACTGGAAAGGACTCCAAAAGCTCTCTACGAGAGGTACCAGCCTCGATGTGACCTTTAAGCTGATCCAGCCAATGTTCAAGGTTTCTAGCCACCACAGTGGATGCCATAGCTGGCTTGAGATTAATCAAGCTGGTATCCCAGGCTTTCTTGAGCAGGGTATCTGCTCTTTTATCCAGGGGATCTTTAAGGGTACCTGTATCCTCAAAAGCTAGGTCCGTATTGCGAGAAACTTTTGAGAATGCTGCATCCAGTTTAGGCCTTTTATTCCATGCCTGCGTTGGATCTTCATCGAAAGGAAATCTCCTTTTCAGAGATTTAGAAAAGAAGGGTGCCTTTTCTGGGTCCTTCCATTCTCTTTTAATTGTCTCGGACAATACTTTATGTACTGGGAAGGTACGATGTTTCACCTCATCCAAGCCCTGGTACATCCTGTCATGCAAGGACAGCTGAGTCGCATCTTCCTTAATGTTTAGGGTAGAATGAATAGTCCTTAATAGGTCATCAACCTCTTCTAAGGACAGTTTATAGCGCGAGGAAGAAGTATCCCTTTCTTCTTCTTCCTCCGCCTCTGATCCTGAAACAACCTTTTCAGGTTCCTCCTCCTCGGACTCACTGTCTAACCTTCTAGATGTGGAGGGGGTACTGACCCTGGCCTTAGATCCCTTAGTCGGACCCTTGTCCAGGAAGGAGCGAAAAGACTGGAAAGTCTGGTGCAACTCCTCCCTAAATGAAGAGAGCAACTCCCCCGTTCCCTTGACGGTGGGTTGCTCAGAGGCCGAACTAGTAGAGGCTTCCCCCCTGACAATCTCCGCAATACAAGTTTTGCATAAAGGTTTGGTCCAGTTCCCTTTAAGGGAAGCTTTACAAGTAGCACACCGCTTCTTGGAAGGAGGAGGTTCTACCACTTTAAGTTTTTCTTTAACTTTCTGAAACGACACAAAGGACAACAACGCTATGTTTAACCTTTGTGTGCCAGACCAGCAAATCACCAAGTGCACACAGCTAGTGAACAAATAAAACCAGAACCCATCACCGCTGTACCAGAAAACTACACACACCCACAGAAGTGACTAGGGTGAGTGAGGCAGGCTCCCCTCCCCCGAAGGGGCAGAAAAGAGGGACATAACAATACCCTGGTACATTGACCACCGCTGGGTCTCCTACCTGGGCCGGGCTGGTGCTTGTGGCTCCTGCTCCCGCCACCTCCGCTGCGTCTTCTGGCTCCATGGTCCCAGAACGCTGCGGGCGTGCGACAGCTTTTTAAATTTCCCGGGTTCCTCTCGCCGCTGCGAGACCCGGAAATAGCACCGCCGAGGCCACTCCTCCTCCTGCGTTCCAGGCGGCCGGAACCGGAAGCCGCCACGCGCCGCCGGAAGTCCCGCCTCCACCCGGAAAGGACGTCACTACGCCCTCCGCTCCGGAGCCTCGTATGCCGGAAGAACGGCACCTGACCGCCCCCCCCGCAAGCTACGATGCCCGGACTAAGGGAGCGGGACCTCCAGCAGCCTCTGTCCTCGCCGGACCGAAGAGGAGAAGCACCCGACCTTCACCCGCGCGTCAGGGGAGAAGTCGAGTCCACCTCCTGGAGGATCACCTCCTAACACCTAAAACACCGGTATGCTCAAACAAAACCACCTTCCCCGCCTGGGGAGAGAACAGCACACCCCTGGTTCCCTGCAGCGCTTCCACCATGGCCGGAGGAAACACTACAACTGAGGCCATGGTGGAAGGGGGCGGAAGTTATAGCATTGACTGCAGTGTTTCCTGGGAAGTGGGTGGAGCTGCGCTCTCTCTCCAGGTGCTGTCCTGAAAGACGAAGTGAGAAAATACTGCACTTGCCTGTCAAAGTTGCGAAGGCGTAGCGTAAATAGGATACGTTACGCCCACTCACAAATACGCGCTCCCTACGTGAATCTGGCCCTATATCTATTAAAAATCAAGTAATCCAGTACATAGCAGAAAGCCAAAATAGAGGGGTGGATCTCCTCAACACAGTAAAAAACCTGATAAAAGCTCTAAGGCCCCATCCACACTTTGCGTAGCAGAAACGGGTTTTCTCGCTGGCGATTTTTTTTCTGCATGTTGCACATAGGGCAGCCCATTCACTTGAATGGGCTGCTCTATGCATGTTCATCATGGCAAAGAAGCTCATGTACCAAATTTTGGCACTCAGATAAGCACGTCTGGCGACGCGTGGTTTGCCATGATTTTCGCATGTTTTGTCGCACGGCAAAGTTGCACTGCGTTTGGGTGCCATTAAGAAATAAAAACATCACAAGCGTGTTGCACATTTTGAGGCGATTCTGGAAATGTAGGCAGAATCGCACGATTCCGCTTTTGATTCCAAAATGCTTAGGTGTGAACGGGGCTTAAAGAGGAAGTAAACTCCCCTGGTTTTTTTTGTACCTATAGGTAAGCCTATAATGAGGTTTGCCTATAGGTATTGTAAATATCTCCTAAACTTGCACCGTTTAGGAAATATTTACTGTATACCTTGCCGATGATGTCATCAGCTCTGAAGGAACGGCGGCCGCATGTGTTGTTTCTTCAGAGCCGTGTGTCGTGACCACGGGTCCAGCCACTCACAGCCCGGGAACCCAGAAAAAATATTGGGGAAGATGTAAGCCATCTCAGCGGTGTGCGGGAGCCGCTGTGGAGGCTTTGTTCTAAGGAAAGCGTTTCATAATGAGCTAGTACTAGTATTAGATTTTTTTTTACAACCTCTAACAACAAAATCTATTAAAATGCCTTTCTGTAGACTAAAATGATGAGTTTATTCTAAAGAAAATAATTTTAAATAACGTTCCTGATTTCAGCATGGAAAATGTAGTGCTCACCTTGTTGCAGAAACAGGTCACTCTCCACCACTTTGCACATGCTGGTCAGGGTCTGATGGACAAGCTGGTCTGGTGGAACACTCTGCATGAACTTGGCAAAGAGGACACTGAAAGAGAACAATATCAAGTAAAAGATTTTACAGATTGTGGAAATGTAAAGCCAGAAGTCCACTCTCTGCTGACGTCACCAATGTCAGTCCAGGTATCGCATTCATTGAAGTGGGCAAATTTTTCCCCCCCATCACTCTCTCTAGCCATTTCCTTTGTTCCTGAGAACTGTAGTGAGGACTTTTAATGGCAATTCTTATCACAAGTAGTGTTACTCACTGTGTCTCCGGCTTCACTGTGTCTTTAGATCTGTGGTGTCTCGCAGCAGTGACACCTATGCCGAAATCAGGAGATAGTGTCTCCTCCAGCCCCTCCCACTTCACATTTCTCACCAGCTGACCTCTGGTCTCTGCCCTCCACCCATGCCGTGAACTGAATGAGCGGCTACGAAGAGGCTGAGTGGGCGGCCGCGAGCTCCAGGAACAGCCCAGCTGGGCAGCCACAGGCTCCAGTGACGGCCCTGCTGGGCAGCCGCAAAAAAAAGGCTGGGAGAGCGGTGCAGGCTTCAGGAACAGCCCAGGCAAATCATCATTTGACCCCCAGGTTGAGAACCACTGCTCTATATGCTATTATAGATGGTTTTAGAACACCAAGCTTTACAAAGCAACAAACTTCAGCCAGTGCATTCATTTAATCCTTAGTTTAGTGTTACCTTTTTTATCCATCACTTAAAAAGACATGGTACCTCTTCATATTATAACTGTGCAACATAAATTATACTGTGTTCATGTATTTGTGTTACTTACCTCAGTTCCACAGGATCAAACACGGTCTTCAAGTGATTAATAATGCCTGGAAGATACTTCAATGCTGCTGCCTATAACAGAACACACGGTGATTGTACTACACTAACTATTTTAAGGAAAGAGGTCTGTAGTATCGATTTGTGACAATATGGCCTACCTAGGCCTTTTACTGGTAACACACCTTAATCTTCACAGCTTCCTCCAATGGCCGGTCCATCAGCTCATTAAAGGAAAGGAAGAGCTGGCGTATGGAATCATTGAACTGGTCGTTCCCCTCGTCCTGACCATAAAACCTGTAATCATAGAATGTTGAGATTATTTGATGTAACAGTGCAAAAGATAACGGGGCAGATCCACAAAAGAATTGCGCTTAATTTTAAATTTCCTGCGTCGTATCTTTGTTTTGTATCTACAAAACAAGATATGACGGCATCTGGGATCGATTCGACAGGCGTACGTCTTAGTACGCCGTCGGATCTTAGATGCAATTTTACGGCGGCCGCTAGGTGGCGTTTCCGTCGAATTCCGCGTCGAGTATGTAAATTAGCTATTTACGGCGATCCACGAACGTACGTCCGGCGAATTTTTTGACGCCGTTTGTGTTCGGCTTTTTCCGGCGTATAGTTGAAGCTGCTGTTATGAGGCATACTCAATGTTAAGTATGGCCGGCGTTCCCGCCTACAATTTTGAATTTTTTACGTCGTTTGCGCAAGTCGTTCGCGAATAGGGATTTGCGTAGAATGACGTCACCGTCGTGAGCATTGGCTTGTTCCGGGTTAATTTCGAGCATGCGCACTGGGATACCCCCACGGACGGCGCATGCGCAGTTAAAAAAAAATGTTGTTTACGTCGGGTCACGACGTATTAACATAAAACACGCCATTTGAATTCCGCGCCCTTACGCCGCCAAAGATACACTACGCCGCCGTAACTTACGGCGCAAATTCTTTGTGGATTCGAAATAAAAAAAAAAGGTGCGGCGGCGTAGTGTATCCAAGATACGCTGCGCCCGGCGGAAGATTACGCGCAGGTACGTGGATCTGCCCCAATGATTGCAGAAACCCAAGATGAACCAAGGTGTCACTAATAAAATATGGGCACATTCCATAATATATTAAATATTACAATATAATATATATTAATATAAAGGGGTGCCCATGCTCTATAGTCAGAGCAAATGTGGAAGCGGTCACATTTCAGTGTAAATGTTTTAAAAAGGTTTAATTTAGCCACAGTTACCCTTCAAGCACAGTTTTTTGCAAAATACATAAATGAGATGATAACATGCTACCATAGAAAGCCGTACCTGAGGTAGAGTACCCTGGACTGGACTATAAATCTGAAAAGATACTTTATGGCTTTAAGAGAGGAAAAGAGCATCTCTCTGCGACACGGGTCGTCCGCACTCCTCACATACCATGTAAGAACCTTAATCAGCTTCCTGCAGACAGGAGACAAGTGCACAGTGAACCTATAGAACAGATCTTGTTATCTACTAATGGCTGCCACACATTTAGAAAATTCTGAAGCTAGACGGCCAGGCAACTAGCATTTCCGAATAAAGTCATATTAAAGCGGGAGTTCACCCATAAAAAAAATGTTACCCTTAGATTGAGGCTCATTTTGTCTAGGGGAATCGGCTAGTTGTTTTAAAATCGAAGCTGTACTTACCGTTGTAGAGAGCGATCTTCTCCGCCGCTTCCGGGTATGGTCTTCGGGAGCGGGCGTTCCTATTTTGATTGACAGTCTTCCGACAGGCTTCCGACGGTCGCATCCATCGCGTCACGAGTAGCCGAAAGAAGCTGAACGTCGGTGCGGCTCTATACTGCGCACCGACGTTCGGCTACTTTCGGAAAATCGTGACGCGATGGATGTGACCGTCGGAAGCCTGTTGGAAGACTGTCAATCAAAATAGGAACGCCCAGTCCCGCAGCCCATACCCGGAAGCGGCAGAGAAGATCGCTCTCTACAACGGTAAGTACAGCTTCGATTTTAAAACAACTAGCCGATTCCCCTAGACAAAATGAGCATGAATCTAAGGTTAAAAAATGTTATTTCCGGGTGAACCTCCACTTTAAGCAGCGTGAAGTCCAACATTGAGGAGGAGGAACAGAAAGTGAGAAATTCAGACAAAGAAAACAAAGAAAAAAAAATATTTAGAAAGAAAATTGAAGGAAAAGTTAAGTGAACCAACAATGCACTAGCTTAAAGGGGTTGTAAAGGTACAACATTTCCTAAATAGCTTCCTTTACCTTAGTGCAGTCCTCCTTCACTTACCTCATCCTTCCATTTTGCTTTTAAATGTCCTTATTTCTTCTGAGAAATCCTCACTTCCTGTTCTTCTGTCTGTAACTCCACACCGTAATGCAAGGCTTTCTCCCTGGTGTGGAGTGTCGTGCTCGCCCCCTCCCTTGAACTACAGAAGGGTCAGGACGCCCACTAACACACAGCTCCTTTCTCTATCTGCAACGTAGAGAGCGTCCTGACTCTCCTGTAGTCCAAGGGAGGGGGCGAGCACGACACTCCACACCAGGGAGAAAGCCTTGCATTATTGTGTGTAGTTACAGACAGAGGTGAGGATTTCTCAGAAGAAATAAGGACATTTAAAAGCAAAATGGAAGGATGGGGTAAGTGAAGGAGGACTGCACTAAGGTAAAGGAAGCCATTTAGAAAATAAAAAGCAAACCTTTACAACCCCTTTAAGTCTCAATGGCTTATCTAATAAGACAGTAAGGATTTTTATGCCGATAGAAGATGAGGTTGGCCTTTTTCAAGTTACCACATATCACTCTTCCTTGATACAAAAAAAAGGCGTAAGGTTACAAACACATCCACATTAAGAAAAAATATTTATTACTCACTCATAAGCCAGCGTCGTACTGAAGTGCTTATTAATATAGGTCTCCAGGACCGGATTAAAGTGCTGAAATTTAATATCTGCGATCAGAGAAATAATGAAAACCTGAAAAAAATAAAAATAAATCAGAGACTGAGAAATAAATACATCTAAAACACAGAACCGTATAAAAGGAAATTTAACACAATATCAGCAGACAGAGAGATTTCTATTATAAAGGAAACACAGCACATTATTCATGACTTAGAACTGCAAGGAACGGCTCAGAGTTTACAGTCTGAAGTGCATTTTGCTTGCCGTGGCAGAAAAGTTTCCATGTGTACAACAAGCATACTCTTTATAAGTAAGTGGGCTGTTCACATTTTTATGAATCATATATATTATAGCGTTTACAAAATAGGGGATAGTTTTATTGCATTTTTATAAAAAAAAATTTTTTTACTACTAATGGCGGCGATCAGCGATTTTTTTTGTGACTGCGACATTATGGCGGACACTTCGGACAATTTTGACACATTTTTGGGACCATTGTAATTTTCACAGCAAAAAATGCATTTAAATTGCATGGTTTATTGTAAAAATGACAGTTGCAGTTTGGGAGTTAACCACAGGGGGCGCTGTAGGAGTAAGGCCCCTTTCACATTGAGGAGTTTTTCAGGCGGTAAAGCGCTAAAAATAGCGCTGCTATCCGGCCTGAAAAACTCCTGCCCAGCTACCTCAATGTGAAAGCCGAAGGGCTTTCACACTGAGGCGATGCGCTGGCGGGAGACAAAAAAATCTCCTGTCAGCAGCATCTTTGGAGCGGTGAGAGGAGCGGCATGTATACCGCTCCTTCACCGCTCCTTCCCATTGAAAACAATGGGAACCGCGGCAATACCGCCCGCAATGCGCCTCTATATAGGCGCATTGCGGGCGGTATTAACCCTTTATCGGCCGCTAGCGGGGGTTAATACCGCACCGCTAGCGGCTGATTTCCACGGCAATCCCGGCGGTACAGCGCCGCTATTTTTAGCGGCGTTATACCGCCACCGCAGCTCCCGCCCCAGTCTGAAAGGGGCCTTAGGGTTCACCTAGTGTGTGTTTACAACTGTAGGGGGGTGTGGCTGTAGGACTGACATTGATCGAGTCTCCCTATAAAAGGGATCACTCGATCGATGCAGCCGCCACAGTGAAGCCTGGGGAAGCCGTGTTTACATACGGCTCTCCCCGTTCTTCAGCTTCGGGGAGCAATCGCGACGCAGCGGCTAGAAACGAATAGCCGCGCCGTCGTCCCGGATCGCTCCCCGCGGGTATCCGACCGCCGCATGTAGCGGGGGGGGGGTCCCGATCGGACCCCCGACCCTCGGAAAGGCGGGGACGTACATGTACGGCCATATGCCTGTACGTGCCATTCTGTGGACGTACATGTACATGCGGCGGTCGGCAAGTGGTTAAATGGCTAAGATGGCAAAAACCGAATATTAAACAGGTTGTATTATTGTGTCAAACAAAATAACTATACCATAGAATTATTTCCATGCTGTATCTGCCCAGGCATTACAATGCCTTGTAAAAGTATTCATCCCCCTTAAAAATATTTCACACACACACTATATATATATAAAAATGGTTTTCAAATTTTTTTTACAAATAAGAATCTGTGGCGTGCATTTGTATTCAGCCCCCCTTTACTCTGATACCCCTAAATAAAATCTAGTGGAACCAATTGCCTTCAGAAGTCACCTAATTAGTAAAAATGGAGTCCACCTGTGTTCAATTTAATCTCATTATAAATACAGCTGTTCTGTGAAGCCCTCAGACATTTGTTAGAGAACCTTCGTGAACAAACAGCCTCATGAATGCCAAGGAACACACCAGACAGGTCAGGGAAAAAGTTGTGGAGAACTTTAAAGCAGGGTTAGGTTATAAAAAAATATCAAAGTAGAAAAGAATGTTTGGACAGCCGCACTCCGAAAAAAACTCTCGGCCGCCTTTCATTGGCGTTTCACACTATTAGTTAGTGCTTAGTCATAGCTATGACTAAGCACTAATAATGTGAAATGTGTCAGCTGCACCCCCTAATTTTCTGCTGTGATGTGTGGCGTTTAAAACGTTTTTGCCAATGAAAGGCGGCCGAGAGGTTTTTTCGGAGTGCGGCTGTCCAAACATTATTCTCTACTTTGCTTCGTGCATTGCCGGCACCTGGGCTTTTCTGAGAGGACACGGATTGTTTCATATACCCATCTGGAGCGGTGACTACAATTTCTATAAAACAATATCCCAAGCTTTGAACCTCTCACGGAGAACTGATCAATCCATCATCCAAATAAAAAAAAAAGGAAGTATGGCACAACTGCAAAGAGAGGTATGAGATTCCAGTTATCCACCATCCAAGACTAATATTTGTAAATTCTCAGGAGAATTCAGACGGTCATGGAAGCCAAAGGCGGGCCACCACCATATTAGGCAACGATTTTGGGCCAGATTCACGTGGGTGAGCGGCGGCAAAACATATCGTAGATACGTTACACCGCCGCAAGTTTTCATCGCAAGTGCCTGATTCACACTTGTGATGAAAACTACGCTGGCAGCCTCCGGCGCAAGGCAGGCCAATTCAAATGGGTGTGTGCCATTTAAATAAGGCACGCTCCCGCGCCGGACCTACTGCGCATACTCCGTTTCGCAATTCCCGTCATGCTTTGCGTGCCGTGACGTAATTTTTTCGAACGGCGACGCGCGTATCGTACTTCCGTATTCCCGGATGTGTTACGCAAACGACGTTAAATTTTAAATTTCGACGCGGGAACGACGGCCATACTTTAGACAGCAATACGATTGCTGACTAAAGTTAGGGCACCCAAAACGACGACTAACTTTGCGGCGGGAAACTAGACTAGCGGCGACGTATCGAACGCGAAAATCCGTCGTGGATCGCCGTAACTCCTAATTTGCATACCCGACGCTGGTTTACGACGCAAACTCCCCCCAGCGGCGGCCGCGGTACTGCATCCTAAGATCCGACAGTGTTAAACAATTACACCTGTCGGATCTTAGGGCTATCTATGCGTAACTAATTCTATGAATCAGTCGCATAGATAGAAACAGGGATACGACGGCGTATCCATTTTGTGAATCTGGCCCTTTGTTCTTTTATCATACTTGTTTCCATAATATTGTAAAACTCCTGTATACGATCATTTGTTCTGAACCACGGTCACCCATCTCACCAGTGCATCAAACACAAGAACATCACAGCTCTCCTTGTCTGGGTTCTCCATCATGATGTTGAAGAGAGCATCCAATGTGTCTTGCAGAAACTGAGGAGACCAAAGAGAAAGCAAACTCAGAGGTAGCTTAAGCACATGGAAAACAGGGCAAACATATTAAACGGACAGGAATATTTGGAGTTAAACTTGAGTCGTGCATTGAGATCACAATATATTGTATTTAAATGTACAGACAGCAGGTGGAGCAGAGTAATCTTTATGTGCTTTGATAAAAAAAATGGCAGTTAACAGAGCTCAGAAGCTCAAGCTCCAACTGAATAAGAGTAGTGACCAATTTTTCCTAACTCCTGCTGTGTACAGAGAACTCTATATTAGGTTTTCAATCACAAAGAGGGAGCCAGGAGGCAGACAGGTTTCCTGTCTATCTTTTTTCTTGTTAAAAAAATAAATACAAATAAATTAAAAAAATGTCTGTGTACACAGACCATTGAGTGAATATGAGCCCCTCCATGTAAGCTTTATGGAAAGGTGTAATCAGAGAGAGAGAGACGGAAAGTAAACAGTTGTGCTCGCTCTTTAGAAAACTATCAAGCTCTGGCAATACTGTGTTATTTTATTAAAGCGGGGGTTCACCCAAAAAATGTTTTTTAACATGACATTCAGCCGAGTTGTCAGAATGACAATCCGCTGCTTTTTTTTTTTTCAGTGCCGTACATACCGTATTTTCACTGCCGCTTGCGGGTATGTAATGTGCGGGACTGGGCGTTCCTAATTGATTGACATCCTTCCGACCGGCGCATACAGCGCGTCACGAGTTTCCGAAAGAAGCCAGACTGCGAGTCGGCTCTATACGTCGCCTGCACACCGACGTTCGGCTTCTTTCGGCAACTCGTGACGCGCTGTATGCGCCGGTCGGAAGGATGTCAATCAATTAGGAACGCCCAGTCCCGCACATTACATAACCGGAAGCCGCGGTGAAAATACGGTATGTACGGCACTGAAAAAAAAAACAGCAGATTGTCATTCTGACAACTCGCTGAATGTCATGTTAACATTTTTTTTTTTGGGTGAACCCCCGCTTTAAATATGTATTTGAAAAAAAAGGTGGACGGCAAATCACAATTCATTATTATACCTGTGCATGTGTGCAATCTCACCAACCAGCAAATTGATCATTCAAAATATAAGCTTTGCAAACATCTTCATATTAAAACGAAGGGGAAAATGCGATTTACATGCAAACTATTTCATCTGCCCAAATCATGGCATGCTACTGAGGAATTCCCTAATGTCTACCTGAAAAAAACATTGTGATATTGTGCAACCCACACTGGCAATTATCAATAAAGTCAACATGAGAATTCCAAAGCTCCTGCTCATCACTCACCTTCATGATCTCCCCTCCATCCACCTCCATGAGTTTGCAGAGTGCTTGAGAAACAGGCCTGGGGTTTGACCGCCAATTTAACAGGCCAAGTAAATCGACTGCCAGGGAGTAATTGAAAAAGAATACAAAATTTAGTTTTGGGCCTAAACTAGCACAAAGTGAAAGTTTACATCTGCAGGTAAAAATAATAATAAAAAAAAAACTAAAAAAATCTGATTTTGCATTCCCACACAACTCATGGGAATGCAAACCCTACATGAAGCAGATTAAGAGATCAACTGCAATTTAGCAAGCTGCAAGCCGCTTCCTACGGGAACAGTTGTGGGAGCTGCACTGTGTGTGTCCATATAAACACTCATTAAAGCTCGGCCCTGCCCCCCACTCTCTATCCACAGGCCCGTGATTGACGGCAGCAGGACCCAATGGCTCCCACTGCCGCCTCTATATCTAGTGAAGAGAGAGAGAGAGACAGAGAGAGAGACAGAGAGATGCTGCTCTCGGGCACAGCACTGGATCGAGATTGGGCTCAGGCAAGTATAAGGTGAGGCTAAGGGGGATCCTGTGCATTAGGGTAAAAGAAAAACTTCTACTTTAAAAACTACTTTGAAGCTAGCCAAGCATAGCTAAATTTATCTTGTTCAGCCTGTGGGCTGTAGGAGAGGAAATTCCACTGCTAGCTACTGTATTCAAGAAGCAGCAGTACCCATGACTGATTGAACACCTGAACAGTGACTTCATCTGATAGGGTGCAGTCACTGTTCTGACCAAAAAATGTCCTTAGATTTTTTTAGTCAAGTTTTGTTCAGCCGCATGTTGCTGACAGGTCCACCCATAGTTCCAATTTGGCATTTGGATTTACTTGGCACTTAGCATTTGGATTTACAGTGCATCCGGAAAGTATTCACAGCGCTTCACTTTTCCTACATTTTGGATGATCAGTGGAGACAGGATGCACCCAAGCTCAATTTTGAGTGTCATGGCAATGAGTGAATGTGAATACTTATGTACATTTAGTTTTAATAAATTTGCAAAGATTTCAAACTTAATCAATTTTGGAATAAGGCTGTAACATAACGAACTGTGTATAAAGTGAAGCTCTGTTAATACTTCCTGGATGCACTTTAGCAAGAATTGGATGAAATTCAAACAGTGTAGGGCCAATCCTAGAAGCTAGATGCTGGTTAAGGGTTTACCTTTGGGAATGGCTTAAGGTGGTTGTAAACCCTTACATACACCCAGTGAAGTGACTGGCCTCAGGTGATTTACAGAGATTAAACAAATCATCCTTCATACGTTGTACCTGTCTATCTACAGCCTTCTATCCTCTACATCCAAAGTGTAGAAGTTACACAGGATCTCTCAACTCTAAAAAGCAGGGGGTGTAGATCTGAAGTTATACTCAGTGAGTCAGCTGATTTTAGGGAAGGGACACACACCCCTTCACACATCACAAAGAAACAGAGCTGAGGCTGTCAACCACAGGCTGTGTGCTGGAGCTCCCTCCAGTCACCATTTTTCTCTTGGTGTTAGGAAAACCTGTCAGAATTGACTCATGCTGAAAGCGGCAGCAGACAGAAATTACATTTAGTGCTCTGGATTGAGACAAGTACACACTATAGAGGAATATGCTTTGTTCATGCTTCATGTCTTTGCAACTACTTAACACTCAGGTCTGAAGTTAGGGACACCTGGGGAAAATAATTAATCTTAGTTGTAATTGACACACTACTATCTAAACAACTATTTCTGGAGTACTCCACTTAGCCACAGCTAGATCTGTAGGCTGGCCACAGAATTGTAATACTTAGAAGTCCCCCACATTCCCTAAATAATAGAACCATAACTCATAAAAAATATAAAGTATAGAGTATCGCGGTCATAAATAACCTGCATTGCTTCATGGTTCACAAGACCCCCAGGAACCGGCACTCTGCCCTCTTCTATTTCTTAGTAGAGAAATAGTAAGCCACTTGTATACGAGAAGCTCCATCTACTCCTAAATAGCACAGCAGAGCACATACAAAAAAAGCTTCTTCATTAAAGGGGCTGTTAAAGGTAAATGTTTTTTTTACCTTAATGCATCCTATGCATTAAGGTGAAAAAACATCCGACAGCACCGGCCCCCCCGAGCCCCCGTTTTACTTACCTCACCCCTCGAAAGTCCCAGGCGCGTCCTCGTCATCCTGTTCGGTTCCCAGCCTGGCTGTTGATTGGCTAGGTGGGACGGATTGATAGCAGCGCAGCCATTGGCTGGTGCCGCTGTCAATCACATCCAATGACGATGGAGCTCGCATGAAGGTGGAAAGCTTTTGCGAGGAGGAGCTGAGACAGCCGCCGAGGGACCCCAGAAGACATGGATCGGGGCCACTCTGTGCAAAACGAGCTGCACAGTGGAGGTAAGTATAACATGTTTGTTATTTTACCCCCAAAAAAATCTTGCCTTTAGTGTTCCTTTCAGTAAGTTGTGCTTTTCCTCACCATTTTGTGTAAGCTTAGTGGAACAGATCAATGTGCTTATTTGGAAGCTATCCTTCGTAGGGGTGAGGGAGGGCGCATGTCCTCGTGGAGAACGGACTTCCTCTTCTTCCTCCTTAGTCCCAGGGAGCAACAAGTAAAGCTTGGCATCATCTGACTTTTTGCTGTCACCCTAAATATAAAATCAAAATTTTCTGTAAAAAAAAAAATCTTTATATGCACAGCTAAAACTTAAAACTTAAAGCATGACTTAACAGAAGACCAAATATGTAATATATTGCCACTTAGATTATAAGACTCAGGTAAAGAAAACATCTCAAACATAAGAGCTCAAATTGTCAAAATCAGCCTATTACATAAACAAAGTTCTAACCTGACTGGTTGCTTTGGGCAACATTTATTTTTATTTTCCAACCTGACACAACGGGGGGGGGGGGGGGGGGGGAGGTTTACTAAACGTGGAGCACACAGGATCTGGTGCAGCGGTGCATGGTAACTAATTAACTTCTAGGTTTTATTGTCAAGGCTTAATTAAACAAAATAAAGTTAGAAGCCGATTGGTTACCACTCACAGCTGCACTAGATTCTGGGTGCACCGGTTTTAGTAAATTTCCCCCAACCTGTCAGTACATTAATGGTTGTTACCTTATAAATGATGAGGTCATGAGTACCGTCTCTCAGTGTTGTGCCATTGTGGTTCATCAGTCTTACAAAAGCCACTCCAAACACCTTCTCGGATTTGTCACGAGCTGCAGTAAAAGGACATAGAAGAGTTTAGATCAATGAGATGATGCACAAGCCTCATATAGTACACCAAAGACTTCCCTTTGTTTCCCTGACTGAGCCAAATTATCCATCATTTGTGTCTCACATGCTCCCCATCCCAGACACTGCAGCTCAAAGTGGGAGGGTTTCAGTAGCAGAAGAAGTTCTTTCAATCCAGAAAACAGTACGCTGGCGAGGTGTGGACAAGCTATAGGCTTATGAATTAGCAGTGAAAACGCTGATAACGACATCCCCTACATTTTTTTTAATGGAACGCCAGAGTTCTACTTTATTAACCACTACAGACCCGCGCTATAGCCGAATGACGGCTTCAGCGCGGATCTGAATATCCAACAGGCCGTCAATTGACGGCCGCCCCTTTGGGCGTTCCCCGCGCACGCTGCGGGGAAAGTCTGTGTTGGCCGTGTCACTTGGACACAGCCAATCACAGATCGCTGCGAACGGCCAATCAGAGTGGCTGTTTGCGATGCGATCTGTGCGGCCAATGAGAGATGATCTCATATGTAAACATATGAGATCATTTCTCATTGCCGGCTCACACAGAGACAGCGGTGCTGTCTCTGGAGAGGAGACCGATCTGTGTCCCTTGTACATAGGGACACAGATCGGTCACCCCCCCAGTCACCCCCCCTCCCCCACAGTTAGAACACTAAGCAGTATACACATTTAACCCCTTCCTCACCCCCTAGTGTTAACCCCTTCCCTGCCAGTCACATTTATACAGTAATTAGTGCATTTTTATAGCACTGATCGCAGTATAAATGTGAATGGCGCCAAAAATGTTTCAAAAGTGTCCGATGTGTCCGCCATAACGTCGCAGTCGCAATAAAAATCGCAGATCGACCGCCATTTCTAGTAAAAAAAATAAAATAAAAAAATAATAATTCTGTCCCCTATATTGTAGGCGCTATAACTTTTGCGCAAACCAGTCGCTTATTGCGATTTTTTTTTTTTTTTACCAAAAATATGTAGAAGAATACGTATCGCCCTAAACTGAGAAAAAAAAATGTGTTTTTTTTTAAAAACTGGGATATTTATTATAGCAACAAGTAAAAAATATTGTATTTTTTTTCAAAATTGTCGCTCTTTTTTGTTTATAGCGCAAAAAATAAAAACCGCACAGGCGATCAAATACCACCAAAAGAAAGCTCTATTTGTGGGGAAAAAAGGACGCCAATTTTGTTTGGGAGCCATGTCGCACGACAGCGCAATTGTCAGTTAAAGCGACGCAGTGCCGGAAGCTGAAATTTCACCTGGGCAGGAGGGGGGTATATGTGCCCGGTAAGCAAGTGGTTAAAAGATGAACATCATAATGTATGCTGGAGTGTTTTGGAGATACAGTAGTTTATTTACAGCCCATATGTTACTAACAGTCTCACTTTAAACACAACAACAGCCTATAACATACTTTACTGAAGCAAAGAGTTAGCAGAAAAGAGATGCTTACATTCCTGAGATGAGCGGTGCCGAAATGAGAAGCGAAGGTGACAGCGGCTGACATCCTCTATTGGTATGGAGACCTGTGTACATAAGAGAGGAAAAATTATGAAAAATCTGGAAAAAATTGACATATGACTTTAATAAGGGACTGTCAAATATCCTACAACAACCAATCAAATTGTATTTCAATAATGTGGCTGCATTACATTATTGAATGCTGTATGTAACCAACCGCATAGGCAAAATTTATGAAACGTTATGATCGACTTGAAGTGGAACTTAACTCCACAATAAAACTTTAAGTCCCTGACACCGGGTTGTAGGTGAAAAGTGCATAGTCCTGTGTCAGTCTAGACCAGCCTTTCTCAACCCTTTCATCATAGAGCACACTAGCGAACTTGTTACATTGTCTACTGAAGGAATAGTGTAAATACACTTTACGTACTACTTATGGTAACGACATAGGCCCGGATTCACGTAGGAGATACGACGGCGTATCTCCAGATACGTCGTCGTATCTCTGAGTCTGAGGCGTTGCATCTCACTCACTGAAGATTACCCAATAGATATTGGAAAGGGGGCAACCGATCATCCTATGGCATTGTGAGTAGGGACCTGAAATCAGAGCCTTACTGACTGTGTGCGCATTATACCATCTTTAGAAGGTCCTAGTATCTGCTCTCTCTAAAGTGGCCTTTCAGAAACTTGACTCTATGCTACATTTCTTGTCCTTCATCCCATGCCACCCCTCACCATATCCAAGTCTCTTCAGCAAATAAAGCATAAAAAAGACATCCCCTAGACCAGTGGTCATCAACCCTGTCCTGCAGGGCCCACTAACAGGCCAGGTTTGCAAGATAACTGAAATACATCACAGCTGATATCATTTGCTCCTCAGTGATTGCAGTATTCTAGACTGCATCTCCCCAAGGTAATACATAAAACCTGGCCTGTTAGTGGGCCCTGCAGGACAGGGTTGATGACCACTGCCCTAGACTACTTATTAAGCATGAGAGAGAGTGGAAATGCTTTGTGCCTTACTGTCTCTGCACCAATCTCTGGGAAAGAACCAGCAAAGTCTAAGTGGCTCCTGCTGGGGTAGTGCTACAAATGTAAACACTGGAATGGGTCACAAAACTAGAAATCCATGCACTGTACAACTAGAACCTATTAAAGTTTGTTTTTTCAGGAACTTCAAGGTTTAACAAACCTACAAGTCATATTAAAAAAAAAAAAGTGTAAACATTATTGAACGATTTACCTTGATTGTTTCATACCAAGATGGCTGCTTAACCTGGTAATACACAACAGACTTGTATTCTGGCAACCCCTCCTGCCCCGCTCCAGGAGCAATAGCTTTCTGGAATCAATAAACAAACTGTAACAGAGATTTCTGCTCAGAAAAGAAACAGACGATTACAATATAATTTTACAAGACCTGACAGTGACCATTCAAATATAAGACAGTGATACCTCCAACACTGATCCATCCTGATCGTGCACAGACATCATGATTTCCACATTCTTCGGCGTTTTCTTCTTTCCTTTATCAAACTCTCCCTGGATCAGAGTAACATAGATGTCGTTGCGAACATCTCCTGTAAGAAGAAAGAAAGAAAACACCATATAACAATTTATGAAGGCAGCTTTCTATGGGGCCATTTTATTAACCCGGTATGAGGAGACACACATACCAGGCAGAATAATCTCTGGAAATCCCATTTTCCGGGCCACCGCAGTAGATCGATCCACTAGGTGAGAATATTCCTTCTGTACCTGATTAATATCTCCTGGGAGAAGTTTAAGAGAAATCCACAGCCCTGAGAGGGTAATAAAAATATCAATAACTAATCTTTACTCAAAGAGAATGAAGTTGTAAAAGTGGAGGACTTTCCAAGGCTAAGAAGATGCTTCATATATGTACAAGTAAATTGGCTATAGGTCATGATTGGTTGTTCGAGGCAAAGCATTACATTGTATGTTTTGTGCATTAGTACTTGTAGTTCTATAAAGAAAAAAAAATTCTGTTTATTGATCACATATCCGAACAACATTTCAAAAAGTCAGCGAGTGGAAAGAGCACTTGTACCAATAAGCCAACATTGAAAGCTTATCACTGCCTTGTGCGATTTTTTCTCATACATCCATAAACAAAACCGAATATAGTGCATAGTACAGATTGCCACCTTCATCATACTGGTAATTTGCTTTGAGGGGTCTCGGCTAGATAAGAGTTAGGGTAGAATTACACCATGCATCCCAGATTTTCGGAAACTTAAGAGGGCAGTTTCTATTTCCATAAATAACCTTTCCATAAAGGAGTATTTGGTTAACTAGAAATAACCAATGAGCTATTGTAGGCGAGAAAAGCTGCAGTCACTTGACATCTATTGCTTTGCGTGCCAGAAATAGTGATTCTCTCAAATACATTCTAGTGTAGTGTGACCAAAGTTCCTCATCTAACGAACCAAATAAGCATATCTCAGGAATATATTTGGCTGGAATAGACATAAAGAATTAAGAAAATACTGTAAGTCATATACAGCAAGTCATCTGTTTCCAGAAAGTCCATCTGTGATTGGGTGCACCACAAACGGTATGTAGTAGCAATGAGTCAGATTTAATACAGGACTGGGAAAAGGCATGTTTGAGTGACATAGGACTGGATGGGTTTATTTTGAAGGCAACTCTGGAGTGGGGCATGTCCTGGCCAAGTACTCAGTGACAGATGTCCTAGAGGTCCCGGGTGGGATAAACAAAGACCACTGTCGGATTGAATAGGCAGTTCTATTGTAAAGATGCCATTTGTGTGCCCTATTAAATCCCAAATGGATATGTACATTGATCTACAGTTATCACAAGATCCATAATATACATATATTTTTGTTTCCAACCCCTGATATCCAGGTAATTTGATGGTTTTTGAAAGTATCTATACCATATTTCCGCAACAGCAACATATCTCCAGTGGATGGTCTTCACCATAAAACAGTTATAAAGGTGCAACACAAAATTTGATTTAAAAAAAAAAAGCTATAAAAGCTATGAGCTATTGGTAACTATTGAAGAATTCCCCCTTAGCTATGCCCTTCTGGAATAGCTGGTATAGGATGCTGTTTAGACGGGCATTAAAACAGGGGTACTTGTCAGGCAGTCCTGACCTTTGGCAAGATCCTACAAATGCCAACCAGAGAGTGTTCTAAAATGCATGACCAATTTTATCCAACAGCAATCTGATCATAGCTATAGCAAAGATTGTACAGTGGCATCAAAGAATGTTGTGTAGCACCACCCTTTCTAGACATATGGAACTAAAATGAGCTACCAGAAAAAAAAACACAATTAGGCTCATTAGGCAATCATAGTTTTAGGCTTAAAGAGAACCTGTCACTTTAAGAATACTGAATGCAACCGGCAGGAAGGAAATGCAGACAGATAATTGTACATAACTGTAGCAGGTTTCAGTTTTCACAGGTTAAAATTAATGCTGGGCTGTTTTGACAAGACAACACGTTGACAATTTCAGGTAGTGTCAGAGTGTGTCGCTAAGCCCATATGGTGCTCCAACTCATTGTCCAATCACAATATGTGGAAGAACGGAGGGGACAGCCAAGTTTAAACACTATAAATACTGAAGATGGCTCGGATCATAAGACCATGGCCTTTTAGTGACGCAAAAGGTATTAAAAACTGCAAGAGCTATATGCAGGCACATCTGTGTCCAAGACCTTCATACTTATCAGCAGCTTGCAGTAATCTTAAGGTGACAGCATCTCTAGACGTTTGCAGCAGTCTCCTCCATGAAATGGTTCAATACCTTGTCCCTTGTGGTTGATCTCTTTGGCTGCAATCACCTTGTTGTAGATGCTGGGGAGAGGCTCATTCTCAGCCAATACCCGTGAAGAGCTCAGAGGAGACATAATGAGCTGCCGCTGGCTGATGTAAGTTTCTTTGGCCATCCTGAGACGCAAGTAATGTTCAGAGATCAGTATCCAAATAAATGACTTTTTTTTTGTTATGACACAAAGTCGCAACTTACGGATGAAAAGCTATAAAATGTTGTTTCTCCTCATCGTCCACCTTCCCATGTATAACATCAGATATGTCCATTACTGTAACAGATACATAATATTAAGATTTACTTGCCACAAAAAGTACCTCCACTTATATGACCAAAAGTACTTGTATTATCCATTTCTCCTCTTCAACAGGTACTTATTACCCATATCTGGTCAATAATAACTAATAGGTACCTTTTACAAAGGTTGGTTACATTATAAAATTTGACAGGTAGAAAAAATGTAAATTATTTTTTGGGGGA
Source organism: Rana temporaria (assembly GCF_905171775.1). Taxonomy (NCBI): domain Eukaryota; kingdom Metazoa; phylum Chordata; class Amphibia; order Anura; family Ranidae; genus Rana; species Rana temporaria. The sequence goes on along the minus strand of NC_053491.1, from coordinate 416,784,328 downwards.
AAATATAATCATTGTCATATGTCCCCGCCAGCAAAACAAAAAAAAAAAACTCCTCAAAATACTGGAAATTAAATTCTTTACTAAGCTCCCCTCTCTAACTTGTGTTAAGCAGGTTAGCTACCACTAAGTGAAGCAGATCTTTTGCAATGTTTATTATTGTTTATTGAATATTTTTGTTAAGCGTTAAATCACATAAGTATCAAAACGCTACTCGGCGATGGGACCAGGTGCCATTCGCCGTACAATGTACAACAAATGTCTACACTGACCACATCCTTCTCACAGAACCTAGACTATAATGTCACTGGCCCAAAAGCAAAAGTGTATTTGTAATACTGTATCCTCAAAAATAAAGTCGATAGGAAATCTGAAAAAGCTTGCTAAAAATCTTCATTATGTTCACAGTTGAACTAGTCAGGTTGAAGTTGGAGTCTTAAATTATACATGTTACAAAAGGCATCAGTGATATTACCTGCAACACCAAAAGGCCTCCGGAGGCCAAACGTGTGTTTTTTCCCATCCTTGAGCTCCATGTGTCCCACACGCACGATCTGGCACACCAGGCTGATCCGGGGACGAATCAGATCCAGGCTACTGAGGTCCTGAAGAGGAGAGAGGTCAAAACTAGAATGAAGAAACAAAATAGAAGTGGTTCAAGATCAGCAAGGAGAGTGGCAGAAACGTAAAGAATGAAAAGACAGAGAATATAATGGTCCATAATGTTAAAGGAGAGCACTACGGAAACAAATGATCCCAAGAATAAAAAAGAAAAAAAAAGAAAAAGAAAAGAAGAGTCGAAAAAATTATCTTGAAGACCATCATACTCATGAGAGAATTTAGAACAACGGCAAGAGTGGAACCAATGGATGAGAGAACTAGAGGACAAACAAAGATCGATAGATGAAAAATGGAAAGAGGTAGGTAGTGAAAGAATGAAAGGTAAATTAGATGTATTATAAGTACGGTAAGTCTAGAAACAATGGAAGGCAGAGAACAACATACAGGGAAAGTTTGGATGGGGTGCGTGGAGAAGACAACAGGACGGTGCAATGCAGAAAAAAGAAAAAGAACTTGTAAAGGATGGAAGATATAAAAGAAATCCTACTGCTGAAAAATAGGTGGTGGATAAGTGAAAGCAGAACTGAAGCAGAAGTTGAAGGAGTTTAAAGTAGATGTAAAGCTAATCATTAAAATCTCATATCAACTTTAAAGCGGAATTCCACTCTCCCAATCAACACCGATACTTTTTAATCCTTGTGTTGCTAGCATTAGTAAATATATAGAAAAGTATATCATATTTACTTGTTTTAAACTTGTATGTTTTACATTTCTTCAGTTACTTCCTGGATTCTTGCCTAGGCAAATGATGTCATACATACCAGGAATCTTCAGGAAAAGGGGTTTTCTCAGCCCAGTACTCTCCTGCATACTTGTACTAAGGGCAGATGGATTCAAGTAAGTAAATGCTACATGAATCATTTGACCTTACTCAAGATGGCCATGGCCAGAAATGCTAGGGGGTTGTTTAATAAAGTGATTTCTCAACAAATTAAAGCATGGAGACATGAAGGGGGGAGTTTTCTTTAAATACTAAAAATTCATTAAATAGTGTTCTTGGTTTGTGGTGCTCAGATGCCGTGAAGATCCGCTTTAAAAGGTTAATTTAACTTGAAAAAGCAGCTTTCATTAAACAAATACTAAGTGATCCTCCCATGAAAAGACCTTGTGAAGGTACTTCCTGGTATAGAATGTCAACACACTGTCCCTCTCTCCCAATTGTGCTCCTTTGTGTTGTCACCATGTCACATGGGATTCCAGTAGAGACTACAAATTGACTTTTTAACATACGCTACACAGACATGGTCCACTGTTGTCACCATCAGGAACCCCATCCTGAGATTTTCCATGTAACTGTCAAGAGTGCATTGTAGACATAAAGTAGCTGCAAAGAGGCTTTAAGAAATCAGCACCACTAAAATGCGAACAAATGTTAAAAAAATGTCTTTCAGTTAGGTTTTACATCTTCTTTAAACAGGTGAAGAACTACAGGAATGCTGAATAAAAGGAGGAATAAACAATCAGGGCTGGGAAAGAAAGGAATAAGCAGTGCCAAATGAGACATAATCCAAAAAGGCACAGTATTAACATGGAGATTTCTCAAAATGAGATTTCTGCAGTTGGTATTATGCTGGCCACACAAGGGTAGGTTGTTTTTTGAAATTCAGCTGGCAATTTCCAAAATGATTAGCAAGCAGTAGATGCAATGTTTTTTTAAATTTAAGGGTTCTTGTGCCCCATAAAAATATCTTAGGATTCAGGTATATTTTTTGGATAATGATATGACTTTACAGTTTGTTGAATGTCTAGGGTATTCTGGCAGTAAAATCTCAGCACTGTCATTCCCAGAGCTCTTTACATTAGGGCCGAAACAACGAATCGATTAATGGACAACGAATCCATTATGAAATTAATCAATTACAATTTTCATAATCGATTAATCGGCCAGTAACATAATGGGGTTAAAAAAAACTAAAAATTAGCCCTTTATAGTACAAAAAAACAAATCGCTACTGTAAATATTATTTTCACTGTCCCACAGTAAAAAAAATGAACCCCTTACAGTGGCGATTATTTGGTCTTTTTGTACTTTTTTTTTTTTTTTTACCCCATTATGTTACTAAACATCTCAGGCCCTGATTCACACCTCTGTTTTTTGGTGCTTTTTGCAGAAACACACTACAGTTCATTTACATGTTTTCCTATGGGACACGTTCACATCCATGATTTTTTTTTCAGCTGCTGCGTATTTGGAAAGGGCAAGGACTTTTTAACGCAAAACGGTGCTATTTTTTTTTTTTTTGGTTCAATATACTTCAATGGAGAAGCTGCAGAAAAGCATGTAATGCGTTTTTGAGGCAATTTGTGCTTTGTAATCTGCCCAACAAATTGGCCCAAAAAAATAAAAAAATTCTATTTTTTTTTTTAAGGCTATTATTCGATTAATCGAAACATTAAATCGGCCAACTAATCGATTATGAAAATAATTGTTAGTTGCAGCCCTACTTTACATGATACAGCCACTATAAAGAGTTTCCAAAAGGGCGTAGCTATACAGGCCAAATCTTCAGACCAGGGACTCCTTCTTATTCGGACCCCTAACTGAGCCCTCTACAGTAAATACAACTTGTATTTAAGCAGAATGCACGGTGTGTTATAAGGAGATCTTCCATACCATGTACACTGGCCATTAACAATTCCCTTGGGTGGCTTTGCCTTGGAGGAACCTCTTATTACAGCACCTACTTTCTTATACTGTATACTGTGCAGCACCAAAGAAGGAAGATACTGTCTAAGACTACAGTGATCCCAGTCCATACTCTGAGTTATCATATAAGATACAACAGGAGTAATGGGAAGGGGGTCCCAAACCTCTTAGAAGGGAATACAGTCTAGAAATATGTCAGATAGATCTTATTGATATAATTATCCAAGCGATACAAGAAGCCAAGAAGTGATTTACACTAAACTCTAGACTGAAACAAAACATCACTTCTGGGTATACTGGTCTGGTACTGGTTTATAATTTTAGATACATTGTGCAGTTACTGCAAGCAATGTATGAATTGTTAAGTTCATCAGTGTACAACTCAAGCCAAGGGTCTTAAAAAGGTAAAAATAAAAAAAATCCCTAGTGCCCAATGCTGGCCTTTCCTTCTTCCCCGGTAATCAGCGGGGCCCCAATGCAGTGGGACAAGAACCAAGTGATGCTACAGAAAAGTTAAACTTAACACCTGTAATATTACACTGAGACCAGCAGTGGACATCATATGATTTACATGTCTTTTCAAAGCACACTGTATGTACACCCAGTCTGCATCTACAAGACAGGCCATCTCCCTGGCCAATAGCAGCCATTCATACTAGTGTCCCTTCAGAGGTTGCTAGGAGTTCCTTGAGCTGTGGCTGGTTGACCTCCTATTTTATGATACCTGCATAGTTCCAAAACCAATGTCATTTGGCAAGGTCAGCAACTAGACACCAATGATCTTTTAAACTTGTCTGTAAGGGTGACATTCTGACCAACCACTGTATAGATGGCAAATACTAGACATGTGCATTTGTTTTCTCTGAATGCATTTTCGTCTGAATTTCGGGGGTATTTTTGCTTTAGTTTTAACAAACGATAACGAACACGCAAAATCTAAAATCTGAAAGATCCGACATAAAAAATGCTCTATTTTAGTTTTGTTGCGACAATAGTTCGATATACATAGAAGATTCGACATGACGGTGACAATAGTGATCTGTGTCTATCGAACCTGTGGTTGAATGTGCCTAACCTAACTCTATTAGTCCAAGATTATTCGACATAGAAAGAAAAGATTCAACATGAAGATTTGACAAAGCAGCTAAAAACATACGATCGACGCGAGCGGACATTTATAGTCAAATGCTCCACCTATAGGCTATATAAGAATTCTAATGTTGGTTGACTAGTAATAATAATTAATACATTTAATTATTACTAGCCATACAACATTAGAATTCTACTATAGCTTGTGGGCGCAGAATTCGAACAGAAATGTACGATTGCGACGTCATACAGCTAAGCTGCTTCGTCGAATCTTCTTAGAAACATTCGACAGACCATAAGCCTTCAATTGAAAGATTTGATCTTATCTCAGATTTTTGGACGAATGCATTTTAAATAAAAACAAATTTCGGGAGTAACTAAATAAATTTATTTTTCGGACGAAAACTAAATTCCGAAATGAACTATTTCAGTGTGCACATGTCTACCAACTACCCTGTACACACGGTCGGAATTTCTGATGGAAAAAGTCCATCTGAAAAGTTCTGAACCGTGTGTATGCCCCATCTGAGTTTTTCCATCTGATATTCCGAGGAATTCCATCGAAGTTTAGATAGAGAACATGTTCTCTTTTACTCCGATGGAATTCTGTCGGAATTCCGATGTGAGTTTTGGCAGGTAAATATAAGGGGCATTTTTGTCACTGAATTGATTTTAGTAAGGGTTCCCTGAGACCTGAAAACTACTTTATGAGTACCTCTTGGACAACAAGGTTGAGAAAGGCTGGTCCATAGAAATGCTTTAAAATCATTTCTCACACGTCAGCTGGCTTCTTGTAGCATTAGCCATCAGAACAATAATCCCTAAAAAGTGATTAGTATAGTACAGTGATTCGGCCAATTCCAGGTATTGTGAACAGCATGGGACTGGCTTTATTTGTCAGAGAGTGGTAGGACATGGCTGGGACTTTAGGCAAGGTGGAAAGTGAAAAGCATTCAATGTGGATAGACACTGATTGCACCTCAAGAAGAAACTTGAAAAGACTGCAGGAATACACACATAGCAAAAGATAAATGGAGGATGGTGCCCATGCAGTCTATGTCAACAACTCTCTGTACAACTCAAGCCATGTGTGACCAGCATAAGATTAGAATAGAAACATGAAGTAGAAAAGTAGAAAAGGAAAGTCAGATGATATAACAAATGAGATCAAAGCTGTTGAGTTACTACAGCATGAGAAGATCAAGTCGGCTAAGGAGGACGCCACTCACTGTGAACACTGCCTGCAGGTTGTTTAACTTCTCTATTTCTTTGGGCATACCGGAACTACTCCAGCGAACAAAGTAATTTTCACTGCAGATAAAGAAATTATACAGAGTTCTTTCAGGAATTTCTACTACATGTAAATACAAAGCTAGAAATAACAGTCCCTTAAAAAACACCTCGCACTAGAAATGAAGACAAATCAGTGATTTATATTAAAGGATACTTATACAAACAGGATGCTTGTGTAAACTTGTCTACTGTGGGCTCTGAACCTCTAAGCAAGGTGCTCATTATATACACAAATATCTACAGCGGTTTAGGCTCCAGGTCTGCATTCCACAATGCAATGTCTTGGGAATATGAAAGTTTTCCTGGTACAGTTTTATTGCAGGGGACAGACCCAAGGGATTACTGTGCACTTTCAACACTAGTCTCACCTGATGAAATGGGATATGTCTGGGTCATACAGACACATGAGGAGCTCCGCATCTTCTGCCATGTTACACACAAAGTTCTTCAAGTTCACATATAAGGTGTATGTATGAGCTACATGCAGCATGGCTGGAGTGCAGATATCAAGAGGCTGCAGCTGAGACTGAGAAAGAATAGAGACAAGGAACTGGGTGAGTAACAAGGATCTGTAAAAATTACCTTTAGAATATGATGCCAAGAACTCTACCTTTTCCTCCTGAATCCTCTCATCAATCCGCCTTGATGCTATCTCATGGGAGCGGAACAAGGTAATTACACTGGTGTCATCAGGATCTAGAATGATTCCATTTTCATCTCTAACCACAAGGTCCAAGCCCAGTACTCTGCCAAATGAGCATCAAAAAAGTGTAAATCCATGGGAACAATACAAAATAAAAAAGTCTTCAAATTTTAAACTGACTTTCAACCAAACCAAAACATTTACATCTAGGAGTGAGTGAGTGAGAAACTTATATAGCGCAGCACATGCGAACTAAATCGCCTCTGGGCGCTTGCTGTTCCTTTCTCTTTTGAGATCAAAAGAGATGAGTTTTGATCTTTCTTCTGAAGGCCAAGTGGTTCTCCTCTAACCTAATGCTGGTTGGTAAAGCGTTCCATAGCCTAGGGCCTTGGAACGCAAATCTTCTTTCCCTTTTGGATTTGTATCTGGCTTTGGGCATCTGGAGCAGATTTTGGTCGGTGGATCGCAGAATGCGATTGGGATTGTAGGTTTTTATTTTTTCGTATTGGTATTGCGGGGCCTTCCCATGGATGCACTTATGCGTCAGACAGAGTGCTTTAAAATCAATTCGGTCTTTCACTGGCAACCAATGGAGGGTTCTTAACGAAGCTGAGATTGATTCCCAGGGTTTTTTCCCGGTCACCAGTCTGGCGGCAGTATTTTGTACGACTTGCAGACAAGCAATTTGGTACTTTGGGAGTCCGAGGTAGAGAGCATAGTCCAGTCTGGAGTTCACAACTGTTCCCACCACGTCTGCTATGTCTTCTTTGGGAATAAATGGAGTAAGTCTGCGTAGTAGGCGCAGCAGATGGTGCGATCCGCTGACTACTGACCCTATTTGTGCATCCATTGTCATGTAGGTGTCGAAGATGACCCCCAGACTTTTGACTTTGGTGCTAGGGGTGATGATTTGGCCCAAAATGGGTGGGGGTGTCCAAGTTGTTGCAGGTTGGTTCTTACGACTGGCGTGAAACAGGAGAAGTTCTGTTTTGGAGCTGTTGAGTTTAAGATAACTCTTTGTCATCCAGTTTTCTATCAAAGAGAGACATGTCTCTAGACTGAGATGATAGAAGGGAGCGTGGCCAAATTTCATCATCAGCAATGGGCAGCTCTCCCCTCATTCTTGAGCCAACCATATCTTTCCGAATAGTAGGTAGTAAAACATACACTGACAAATGCTGGCAGCATTATCTTCCCACAATTATATGCATAAAAGACCACCCCTGGGAGTGAACAGCTCTTGTTTCACTCAACTTGAAACTATTTAAAAAAAATGCAATTGTCTGTAATTTTTCTGAAACTTCAATGTACAATGCCTCTTCCACCATGCTTTCTCACCGATTCCCATAGTCAATTTTGACAGTCACTTTTTTCCTCAATTCAGCCAAGTCATCCTTGGGTAGAGTGCCAGACATAATCTGTGACCTCCAGTCCATCAGTTGTGACATCATTTCTTGTATCTGTGCAAACTGCGTTCTCTGGTTTTGCTGCAAAGAACATAATGACAGTGAGACCAATCAGCCTATAAAACTATAGCTTACTGGTAAAATTAAACTTACCACATATAGCGAGTGCCACAAGAGGCCCCATTCCCGCAGAGTAGCTGTAAGTTCTTGCACTAAAGGAAGTTCACTGAGACTGGTTGGCTCATGGTGCCTGGAACAGAAAGGGTCAACCGGTAAAGTATTACAGTGTGGGACATACTATTAACTATTCTTTTGGGTCAACATTGCATTTAAGGGATTTCCATTCCAATTTCTGAAGACCACTAAGAAAAGTCTGGGATCAATTTTTCCAACATTGCATTGTGGAATTTAGCACATGGAAAAATGAACACTTAAACACTTGTAATCTTACATCCAGACCAGGCTTGGAAATCATCTGAATTTAAAAAAGATTTCCAAGACACACTATAAAGTTTGCCTAAGTTTATATCTACTAGACGGACCAGCTCACCTGGCTTGTGGTAACCCATTGCAATGCTGACATTCCTTCAACAAATTTTAATTTGTGAGTTTCCAGTATATGACACACATTGAAAATCCTCTTCAACATAGGTGCACTTTGTTGTTTATTTGATGGATGTCAAATGAGCATCACACGTTACAATTTTGTTTTTGAAAAACAATAGTTTATCGGCCTCAAAGTCTAAAATTGAGAGCTATGCAAAGTGAAGTCTAACAGGTAAAGGCTTTATAATTTATTTGCAACTTGTAGCTCAGAAGCAATTGAGTGCCCATTAGAGTGCATCCTGGACCCTTGGAAGGGTACCCCTTCCCCTACTCCCTTTTTTGGTTATATTTTGTTATACGAGGTGTAATCAAAATGTTTCAAGACAAGTTTAACACGCCAACAGATGGCAGCACAAGGCTGCACACACAGTCACAGGGAGCGCCGACCTTCATAAGTCAGTGTGCCAAAAGACATTGAGGGTTATTTACTAAAGGCAAATCCACTTTGCACTACAAGTGCAAGCTAAAAGTGCAAAGTGCACTTGGAAGTGCAGTTGCTGTAGATCCGAGGGGGACATGCAAGGAAAATAAAAAACAGCATTTTAGCTTGCACATGATTGGATGATAAAATCAGCAGAGATTCCCCTCATTTCAGATCTACCCCTAAGATTTGCAGCGACTGCACTTTCAGTGCAATTTCAAGTGCACTTGTAGTGCAAAGTGGATTTGGCTTTAGTAAATAACCCCCATTGTGTACATTGGGAGCTGTGCAACTGGTGCTATTCTGACCATGTTCATTACCACGTCTGCTATTTCATCATTGGCAAGTTAGAACAAAGAGCCAACATGAAATTCTGCATAAAACTGGACAAATCTGCCACAGAGACGCTTGACAAAATTCAGCAAGTTTACAGCGATGCTGCAATGAGCCACTCAAAGTGTTTTCAGTAGCACGGATGCTTCAAGAGCGAAGAACATCACTGGAAGATGAGAGATCAGGAAGACCTTCAACAGCTCCACCTCGAAAATGTCTAAACCATTCGACAATTTGTGCATGATGATCGTTGGAGAACCTTTGCGCGTGCCACTCAAAACACCTTAAATGACTGATCGCAGCATTGCCGAAACATTTTGATACCGCCTACAAACAAGTTTTTTCAGTTGTTCCTCCAAGTGTTGCGATTACAGTTCTGAAGGTGGGGCAGACACCAATTTCATTTTGCTCAGCATGTGGCTGCTGGTCCTGCTCGACATATGTCAAGATGGTGAAGTATTTCCCCTCAGCGCCACCCAATATATCCAATTAGTACTGGCCCGGGGCAAATGCCCGCCTGCCTCTAAATGCAACCCTCCCCTGTACAACCCCTCACTGCAGTCATTGGCCCGGATTCAGACAGCAGTTACGACGGCGTATCCCTGGATACGCCGTTGTAACTCTGAGTTGCGGCGTCGTATCTATGCGACTGATTCATAGAATCAGTTACGCATAGATTTCCCTAAGATCCGACCGGCGTAAGTGTTTTACACCGTTGTATCTTAGGCTGCATATTTACGCTGGCCGCTAGGTGGCGCTTCCGTAGATTTACGCGAGGAATATGCAAATTAGGTAGATACGCCGATTCAGAAACGTCCGTCCGGCGCATTTTTTTTACGTCGTTTACGTTAGGCTTTTTCCGGCGTAAAGTTACCCCTGCTATATAAGGGGTATCCTATGTTAAGTATGGACGTCGGGCCAGCGTCAAATTTTCCATCGATTACGTAGTTTGCGCAAGTCACTCGCGAATAGGGCTGTACGTAAGTTACGTTCACGTCTAAAGCATTGACGATTTGCGGCGTAATTTCGAGCATGTGCACTGGGATTCTTTCACGAACGGCGCATGCGCCATTCGTAAAAAACGTCAAATACGTGGGGTCACAATTAATTTAAATAAAACACGCCCACATCATCCACATTTGAATTAGGCGGGCTTACGCCGGACCACATACGTTACGCCGCCGTAACTTAGGGCACAAGTTCTTTCTGAATATGGAACTTGCGCCCTAATTTACGGCGGCGTAACGTATCTGATATACGTTACGCCCGCCGATAGATACACTATTGTATCTGAATCCGGGCCATTATGTTCAAGTCTTTACCCTTTATTCTCCTTTATAAGATTTTTTATTCTATATACTGTTGTGGTGCTGGCAATTTTTTTATTTTATTTTTTTAGTACTAGTTCATGTTTTCCTCAGCAATGAACACAAAATATTATTGCAATGCATGACAGAAATGAAAAAACTTTCACCCATGACTAGGAAAGTATTTTTGCCTGTTTCGGTGAAACATTTTTGTTAGCAAAAGCCGACACTAAATAACTCACTTCGCATCAACCAGCCATTTATCACCGTCACATAATGTTTCAGTGTTTATATACAGAGCATTAAATTAAGTGTAATAAAACTTAGGCCCTGTTCCACGCTGATTTCATTATTTTAGTTGCTAATGAAATGATTCCTCAACTGCGGCTCTCTGCCAAAAGGCAAACAGAAGACGTGGAACTCATCCATGCTCACCCTTTGTCATCTGTCACTTCTTTCTGATGAATATATGCAGCTGGAAATATTCCCTGTAAAAAGAAAAAAAAATATTAAAAATAGGTAGCAGGAAAGAAAATACAGAAGTGTTCACAGCAATCAGGGGGTGATGGTATTAACTGTCTTACTTAGGCACATGCAGAGTAAATCTGCCGGGTACAGAGATTAGATTTGCTCAGCAATTGATCTCTAAAGCAACAGGTTCTTCAACGACCCCATTCCTAAAGTGAATATTGTAGGTTACTAAAAAGTTTAAATCACCCTTTGAGTGTCCCGAGGAAGCTGACCAGTGAAACGCGTTGACACACAGGGGCTCAATTACCCGATATCATGTAAAATGAATTATAGTTTGGAAGTATCTGGCCTTGCTGGCCGACTGTAAATATATGTGAATACATGTTTTTAAATAAAAATTTGGTTACTCTGTATATGCAAACTTCTTTTTATATTTTCTATGTATAAGTAAAATATGACATTTTTCTACATAAATACTATGGTCCAATCTGCCTTTAAAGTCCGTAAGTTTGTGGTTTTCTCTTTTTGGTTCAAATTTCAGTTTATGGATGTGGCTAAGGAGTGATCTTAAGGCTTCATTTCAATGGACGTTTTTACAGACACTTTTCTGAGCGTTTTTTGCAGCTTAAAAACAGCTCTCCATGTTAGTCTATGGCCTCATGCCCACCATGACGTTTTTGAGCTGTAGATGGCTGAGCCGTTTTTAAGCTGCAACAAAAAAAAAAACATAACCAGTGCGTTCTGAAGCTCCAGAGTAGAGCTGTAAAAACGCCAGACGTTAAAAAACGCTCAAAAATAAAAAAAACAACATGGACAGGCATTTTTAAGCTGTTAAAAGGCTAAAGAAAGTGGCTGTAAAAAAGTCCATGGAAATGAAGCCTAATACTTATATTTTAAAATCAGACTAGAAATGGACTTGTGCTGATAAAAGCTGAACTGCAAGATAAGCGTATCTCATACAAATACAAGAGTCATGTGTATTCGTACTTGAATCTTGGTGTGATTTGTGCATTTTTTTTTTAGATCTGTGCAGTGATCCTGTGCGAGACTTTTCCTTTGTGCAGCAGCTTCCTATAATAAAGACCTGCCACTGCTGCTCTCTCTCCTTGTATAGGGTGACTAGTCTTGTATCCGCCCCCTCCTGTAGTTTTCTGCAGGCAGCCTGTTGTGGGTGGAGCTGGCTGAACCCCTCCCACAGCTCTGCTCTCTGCACAGATGGTGTACATCACAGTAATGCTACTTTTACAAGGTAATATTTGGGCTGGCAAATGCATCTGGTACACACAAAGTGGAATTATATCTTTGTGGCTATTAAAAAATATATTTCAATGAAAGATTGTGTGCCTGGAGATTAGCTTTAGATAAAATGACCTTTCTTCGAGGAATGAAAACTTAACCTTCATTGATTGGTAAGGGAAATAACTTCATTTCTAATGTACATTTGATAAACCAGTGCCAGCAAGTGTGCCGTCACATCCTACCTAAAGCTGGACTCCAGGCAAAAATCCAAACTGAACATCAAAACAAAAAGGTTTTTGAAGTCTCATGGTTTGTTTTCTGTAGAAATCTGGCACAGCCGTAGTACAAAAGCCAGTTTCCTGCCAACATGCAGCAGAGAAGGACCCATAGCTCTGTTTGAAAGCAGTGGTCTCCTTGCAGTGATCCAACATACCCCCTGCTGAGTCAGTTCTGCAATCAGCAGAGGAGTATAAGCTCTTGTGATTCTTACACAGACACGTGCATAAAGGGTATATATTTACATACATTCACTATATTGCCAAAAATATTGGTACGCCTTTCCTACACGCACATGAACTTTAGAGCCGGTTCACACTGGGGCGACTTGTGATCCGACTTCATGTCGCCTCAAGTCGTCCCAAGTCGCGCTGTAGAGAAAAACAATAGAAGTGAATGGGAGCGGTGTTAATACACACGACTCAAGGCGATCCGACTTCAGAAAAGGTTCCTGTACTACTTCAATCCGACTTGTAGGCGATTTGTACCCATTGATTTCAATGCAAGTCGCCTCAGAAGTCGGGTCACTGTCTTAACTGAAGCGACTTTCCAGGAAGATAACATACATTTCTCAGGCAAACCTCTCCCTCCCTCCCCTAGAGCTGATTGTTGTTTGATTGGCCACTGGAAAGTCTCCTGTCCTGGAGACGACTTCAAATCGTGTTGTAAATCGCCCCAGATCGCCCTGTGGTTCATGTTCAAGTCGACTCAAGGCTGGGTTCACACTATAGGGATGTCAGACACTGCATGGCTACATTTGCATCACATTTGGATTTGTACGGAATGCTAAATTTATATTAGGGATCTGGGGTTCAAAGAGACTTTTGGGGGGGGGGGTAGGGGGAGAAGAGCCTTCAAACCCTGACTACCAGGACTTTGGTCCCAAATGGGTTAAGTTCCAGGTGAAGGAGGCTTGAAAGGCAGCAGAAGGGAAATCAGCACCTGTGAAGATAGAGAAACAGAGAGACTCACAAGTTGTGCAGTAAGTGGGAGCTGTCAGACAAACTGGCTGCTTACCTCCTGTATGGCCTGCTTTGCACCCCTACTTGGAAAAGCCTATTCCCTGTAGGGGACCAAAGGCTTCTGAAAAAATGGTCAAACATTCCCATAGACACATTCCTAAACCTTGTGGACAGCCTTCCCAGAAGAGTTGAAGCAGTTATAGCTGCAAAGGGTGGCGCAACTCAATATTGATACCCAAGAACGGGATGCCATGAAAGTTCAGTTGCGTGTAAAGGCAAGCGTCCCAAAACTTTTACATGAAGTATGTCCACTGCTTTTTTTTTTTTTATTGACAATTTTTACTTTTTCAAGACAAAGAGAAAAAAGATAACAAACATCTGGACATCTTATATAAATGCAACAACAGACCAGTATGAAGGATAAACATCAAACTACATGAGCACTAGAGTAGATCCAGCAAGAGAGTCAAGTAGTAACTTTAGTGTAATGCGTGAACAACGTTAAATCCAGTCTAGCTGCATAAACATTTTCCTAAAGAGAACACTCATGGTAGCTCAGGACCCAAGGAAGGAGACCAAATTCCTACTAAGTGCCCTTGTGAGATATCCCAAAAAACAACAGACAAAGAAAGAGAAAACCAAGACAGAAAAACAGAAAAAGAAAAGATGCAGAGCTTAATGCTCCTGGGCAGTGGCGGCTGGTACTCATATTTTTTTTGGGAGGGGGGTGGTGGCACAAACAAACTGAATTAAAAAAAAAATACATAAATTGCAGCCACTGCGCCCATCAAATGCAGCCACTGCGCCCATCAATCAGCCACTGCGCCCACCAAATGCATCCACTGTGCCCATCATATGCTGCCACGTGCCAAATGCTGCCAGTGTCCCCATCAAATGCTGCCAGTGTGCCCATTAAATGCTGCCAGTGTGACTCCCCACAGGCTCGCCATCTGCCCGGCACTTACCCTGTCTTGGTAGGGCAGCGGGTGACGGCGACGAGCAGGGTCCTTCATGTCTCCTGCGGGGCCGATGTTGTGCCGAGAAATGTCCTGTCAGATGTCCAATAGCGGCGCCTGTTTCAGCCAATCAGGTAACAGGGTAACCAGACCCGGTGCACCCGATTGGCTGAAATGTAGGTCAGCGTTAGGGAACCGAATACATCGCTTCCCTAACACAAGCCAATTAGAGCCCACAGGCTCTAATCAGGAAGCCTATGGCTCTAATCAGGTGCTTCCAAAATACACCCACCGCTGTAATTCATATGCCCGGCGCCCGACAAGGGGCCAGGCACATGAATAGGGGGTGGCAGCGGCGACCCTAGATAGATTCATGCAATGCTATGTGAGAGAGCAGGAGGGGGTGACGCTCCTGCACCCTTTATGGATGCACCGCCACTGCTCCTGGGTGAAGAGAATGTCCACCAATTATTTTTCAACTGCAGCCGATGAATGGCACATTTGCCATGTGGTCTATAAAATGTGTCCTACTAGCTTCAACCATACACAACACATTATATACACAATAAAGAATATAATCTGATTATTTTGGTTTTGTGAGGACAGTGGCAAGTTGAAGCACTACCCAATTACTACCATTTTCAGGGCTCATTCCCTTTATTTTGCATGCATGGATGTAGTTTCCCATCCAAGTCAACCAAATGCAGTTTTAAAATCATTAATTAAAATTTATGAGAAAAAGTGTTTGATTGCTTGTTTTCAATTGCAGCCTCTCACACCTGGTGCTGGATGGTCAACTTTGGAAGCTGTCCTCCCCATTTAGCTGGTCTTACACAGCTAGATTTATCCAAAATTTGAGCTGTGGGCGGACCTGTGGCTAACACTCACCTCGTCAAAAGTCAGTAAAATTTGATCTTTGTCAAAAGAACTGGGTAAAAAATGATCAGCCCAACAGTGACTGCATCCAGTCATCCTGCCAACATCCACACCTGAGCAGATTGTAGACAAAGCAAATAACTTTTTTTTTTTTTTTTTTTTTTTAGGTGTTTTACACTTGTAACAAGCTTCAGGTGTTTGTTTGCTGGGCAAGGGGCAACTCTAGAGGATGAGAGGAATTCTTCAGGAGTAAAAAATGTGTGCTGAACTTATGGCAACGATTTATTTCAGGTTTGTGTATGGCCAGGCTGTAATAACTCTGGAATGGTTTTGTTATCCCTAATTATATACGTATGCTCCATACTGCAATTTTCGCTTTGTTTAATAAAAGCGCTCTTTTTCTAAGCAAAAAAAAAAAAAAAAAAACACGCATGCAAAAACACATGAAAATACACATATTTAGCATTTCCAGGTGCTCCCATTGAAGTTTATGTGGCCAAAAATGCCTGAAGAATTGCACTAGAAATGAAGGCTCGCCACGTTGCTTGTACCAATATTATACTTGACCATATGAGTTTTGATCCTGGTATTGCAACATGTTCATATGTTTCAATAAAGAAATCCTTGCTGGTAAAAATAAAGGCTCATGTACCTTGAGAGTAGTGTGTAGCATGTATGGTGACGAAGCATAAAAGGGTGAACAAGAACAGTTAAAACAAGATTTTAGCAGAAAAACGCTCACGCGTTAATGACAGCGGAACGTGGATGTAAGAATCTATTGAATTCAGCCCATGAACAGCTAGTTTTAGCTGTGTCACCAATCAGATCCAAACTTCCAAGGCAGATATGAATATAAGCGTCGTTTTCATTTTTGTAGGGAACGGACACACCCACCTAAAACTGTAATGCCACCAATGTCTAGCTTCGGTAGTATGGCGGCTCTAACAAAAGCTTTCACCTGCAGCAACTCTAATCTCTCCATAAAAAAAAAAAAAACAAGAGTCTTGTCTGAAAATTCCACTAGAGGGCACAGGGACACTTTATTGCTTACTGTCCATACAGAAATACATAGGGAATACTTTTTGCAAGGGAGCTTTGCTGAAAAGTCAAAATTAGCCAATGTCAGGTCTCAGCAAGTGACCAAACTCTGCCCACTCCACCCAGAATGAAAAATCTGGGGTAACGTCCCTCCCGACATTTACATTTTAATGCTGTGTTATTATTATTAATTGCGATAATGGTCAAAGCATTAATTACTTTTATAACCATGTGACCTTGTATCCAGAATCAGATGTTCCTTTTCCAATAAATTGTAAGCAATAGATGAAAAAAAGCTATAAAAATACAATTAACGCAAACATACACCCAATTAGGATAGGAGGGGGCTTAGAACCAATGGAAAAAGAAGGGAAATCTTCCAATAGGGGCACTAGTTCTGGTGAGAACCAGGGATCCAGGGTTGCTTCCTGTTTTGGCTATGAGACAGGAAGATAAGGGAAATCTCCCCCAATGGGACACAGATGGCAAAAAAAATAAACAATACAAAACGTAACGGACTGTGGTTATAACTCTCTTACACTAAACCAGGGATATGCAATTAGTGGACCTCCAGCTGTTGCAAAACTACAAGTCCCATCATGCCTCTGGGTGTCATGCTTGTGGCTGTCAGAGTCTTGCTATGCCTCATGGGACTTATAGTTCTGCAACAGCTGGAGGTCCGCTAATTCCATATCCCTGCACTAAACTAAACCTAAAAAAAAGTGGGTCCTATCTGCTCACTTATGTTATAACATGAGCATTCAATGGCCACATAATGCAGACGTGGCCCACTGTTTTCCCCACCAGGAAACCCTAAAAAAAAAAAAAAAATCTAGCTACTACTGGAATATATGTAAAACAAAAAGTAGCTGCAAAGACTTAGCAGGAGATGAGGAGAAAAGCAGCTTTCAAATGTAACAAATCAAATTATATAAACAATTTTTTTATTTTTTAAAACATTTGGTAACAGTTCTTGGAAATTGTGGCTGCATTGGTTTTCTTTTAAAGCGGGGGTTCACCCTTAGAGGGCACTTTTCCCCCTTAGATTCCTGCTCGTTTTTACTAGGGGAATCGGCTATTTATTTTAAAATATGTGCAGTACTTACCCGTTTACGAGATGCATCCTCTCCGTCGCTTCCGGGTATGGGCTTCGGGAATGGGCGTTCCTTCTTGATTGACAACCTTCCGAGAGGCTTCCGACGGTCGCATCCATCGCGTCACGATTTTCCGAAAGAAGCCGAACGTCGGTGCGCAGGCGCAGTATAGAGCCGCACCGACGTTCGGCTTCTTTCGGCTACGAGTGACGCGATGGATGCGACCGTCGGAAGCCTCTCGGAAGGTTGTCAATCAAGAAGGAACGCCCGCTCCCGAAGACCCATACCCGGAAGCGACGGAAGAAGATGCAGCTCGAAAACGGGTAAGTACTGCTCATATTTTAAAATAAATAGCCGATTCCCCTAGTAAAAACGAGCAGGAAGCTAAGGGGAGAATTTTTTTTTTTTTACAAATGGGTGAACTCCCGCTTTAAGTTAAGAACATTTTCAACAAATACAGAAAATACCTGAGAACAACCTCATCCCCTCCGATACACCCGGTTGAAAGAAAGTTACTGCAAACACTTACACAAACACGAGTATAGATACCTTTAACTTGGATGTGAATTAGTACAAGGAAATAGGCACAAGACCATTTAGTGGTAAATGAACTCCATGTATTGATACTGGTTAGAAGAAATGGTGGTTTAAACATAAATGAGCACAGAAGGTAGGTTCAGAAACAGTCCACTAGACATTAAAATTATTATGCCATGGTAACTTAGAATATAGTTCTGTACCACTAGACTGGAATTAACTCACAGCTTAGCAAGGTCATCTATAAACAGAATACAAAAGGAACTGCGGTGGAATAAGAATACTTTAGAGTGTACTCTTAAAAGAATGGTTTGTTTCTAGTTCAATGTCCCCTGACAGGTGTCTCATACTAAGAAATACATAAAGGTCCCTGTGTAATAGCTGTAAAAGGGCAGTCTTTAGCCCTAACTTTTCAGCTGGCTATCGCTGGGGTCTAGTTGTACCGTTGGTGCATATAAAAAATTTGTCCCAGTCAAGGCTGCAGGCAGAAACAAACCTACTAGCTAGATGGCTGTATGGTTAATTCTCAAAAGGCGCAGTCTCTCTAGTATCAGAGCAAGGGAGCAAGGTTATGGAACAAGGTTATGTCACCAGACCCAATGACACAGCAGTAGGGGTCCCTTTGGTTAGCTGTCTGATCACTCTTGGTTGCCTGAGGCATCTCAGGTGCTATAGGCACAGCAAAAGGCTTTATAGTGGCCAAGTCCCTCTCTCTCTCTATCCTCTGGCTCAGGCCTAAAAAAGCAGACCCTCAGATTCTTAACCTTAGTGCAGGGATTTGTGGGACTTGTAGTTTGAGCTATGACTAAGCACTAGTTTCAGTGCGAAATGCGTTAGCAGAAAGGTTTTATTTTATTTTGCTGTGACTTGTAGTGCTATCCTTCTTTTAATAAAGGCTACAATTTATACGGAGTGCGGCTGTCCAGAGACAATTTTTGTTCCTGCTTTACTTGTAGTTTGTACTCATAGCCTACATTGCAAAGCCTTCCTTTTTGGACTACATCTCCAATGATCCTCTTTCAGCCTCCCCTGAATGGTCCAGGGCCTCTGCTGCTTGTGGGGGGGGGGGGTCTTTACACAGAGCTGCTCTGTCACCTCTTTCCTCTGCACAAGTGGCGAGGGGTTTGCAATGGAAGAGGAGAAGAGGAGAAACTCCCACAGCTGCTCCAGCAGCCCAATGGTCGGGAGTGCGGGGAAGGAGGGAAAACTAGAGTGCTCCTCTATTTAGCAGGCACGTGGCTACACACCTGTCGATCTTACTAGAAATGCATGTCCTTGTCACTTCCTGTGAGCTGCACCAAAGTATATCTTCCTTCCTAGCTGTCTGTAAGCCATCATTTGTCCTGCCCACCATATAGCAGAGACAAAGATATGGACATGTTCTTAGTCCATATCAGGAGAGCAGCATAGGGTGACAATCGTGGTATCTGCAGGATTACCAGGTGCGTATAAAGAAACTTTAAAAAACAAAAAGAAAAAAAATACAGCCACCTCACCAAGCCCTAGTAATCGGCAATATTCAAAATGTTGGGTTTAGATGCACTTTAATGTTCCAAGACCGAGGTATGAAAATGCAGCAGTGTAATAAAGTCAGCCATCGCTATCAAACAGTACAAAACAATTACACCACACCACGTTGGCTTGCGCTTATCTGCAGTAAGCATGCACTATTTTTGGTAATAGCAGTGCTATGCGATTGTTCTACATCATTGGGTAGGGTTTACATCTACTTTAATCCAGAAGCTCTGAGCTATACACACCATGGAAGGACATTGGGACATATGGAGTACAAAATGATAAGGTAGAGCAAAGTACAGTGATAATGTGCACAGCAACTCAAGGCAAGCAGAGCTTGGTTTACTATAATTAGTCCATTTAAGAGATTTCACACTGGTGACTGTACTTTGTACGTCTCTACACAATATAAATAGAGAACATAATTCAGAACATGACGTAATGTGAAGTGGTAGGGGAGAGGCAGAAGGCTGTGGATAAAGTCGTTTTATAAATAAGGTGGTAGAGCGGTTTAGAAAATGTTAAATACCTTGGGTAACCTCTACAATGTAAAACAGGTGTGCTTATTATATGAGCAGTGTATTTTTTTTGGGGGGGGGGGGGGGTTGCAGAAGAGACACAGACAGGTGTCAGACACCATTTAGCACCCCGAAAGCTGCACTGAAAGTGTTGATGCATGGGCCCAACTCATACACCTGTCAGACATGAATCACTCGTTGCCCGCACTGAAGTCTTATGCCTTGTTTCCACTGAACGGAACGGTTCGGGTCAGTAGGTTTAGAACGGACCGGTCTATTCTCGTGAGCGTTTCCACTGCAAATCGGACTGTCGGGACCATACAGGATTTAGAAAAAATGCCTAGCACGTCCACCAATCAGTGGAATATATTGCACTTTCATAATGGAAACACCCAAAATAGCGTACCGAACCGATCCGCTCAGTGGAAACGAGGCATTAGTGTCCACACTGTGCTCCTTCCCTCCCCGGCCACTGCGCCCATCATACTAGAGTTTTGTACTAGGGAGTGGGCGGAGCCTGATGATGAACTAAGAGAAATCATAATCAGGTCCATGTTACTTCTGACCAACAGTGCACAGCAGTAAGCAGATCCATAGACACTAATTAGGCCAAAAGCAGCTTTTGAATCTGCCCACTGGCATGCAGTCAGTTAAAGGTGATGTGGACCTGATCTGTCCGAGATCAGGCTCCACCCACCCAGCAACATGTTGCCTTTGTTTACATTTAGTTTCAGCTGTGAAATCTCCTGGCCGACAGGTAGGCAGGTGCAACTTTGCCTCCATTCAGAAGGTGGCGCTGTGCCACTATATTGATGGAGTGGAATCCTAAGAGGAAACTTGTTCCTTGAGAGATTCCTTAGTTGTCACAGAGGTCGCAGCAGTCCGATTGGATACAGATGACCTCTGGCAGTCAACTTGGTGTGCGACTCTATAAATTAGGGTGCAGAGACACCTCTTGTTCTCTATAGGCATCCCGATACCCAGACCAGCAATTGGGGATCTTTTATACGTTATAGTAATATTTACAGCAGTTCACCACCTCTTCAGCAGAAGGTGTCCTCGGGTAAACACGTTAAACTTGGAACACTGCTCTGCAATACTTTGTAATAAAAGGCTGCAATCCTGTGCCATTGTCGAGTAATATACAGCTGCAATACTGTGCCATTGTCGAGTAATATACAGCTGCAATACTGTGCCATTGTCGAGTAATATACAGCTGCAATACTGTGCCATTGTCGAGTAATATACAGCTGCAATATTGTGCCATTGTTGAGTAATTTTCTACTACAATACTGTGCTATTGCTGAGTAATATACTGCTACAATACTATGCCCCTGTCGAGTAATTTTCTACTACAATACTGTGCCATTGCCGAGTAATGTACTGCTACAATATTGTGCCATTGCCGAGTAATATACTGCTACAATACTATGCCCCTGTCGAGTAATTTTCTACTACAATACTGTGCCATTGCCGAGTAATGTACTGCTACAATATTGTGCCATTGCTGAGTAATATACTGCTACAATACTATGCCCCTGTCAAGTAATTTTCTACTACAATACTGTGCCATTGCCGAGTAATGTACTGCTACAATATTGTGCCATTGCCGAGTAATATACTGCTACAAAACTTTGCCATTGTCGAGTAATTTTCTTCTACAATACTGCGCCATTGCCGAATAATATACCTCTGCATCACTGTGCTATTGCCAAGTAATATACTGCTACAATACCGTGCCATTGCCGAATAATATACTTCTGCAATACTAGGAACATTCTACTGTTTGTTATGTGAATAACAGTGCCTATAGTTACAATCTGAAAGTACCTTTGTTATACTTCTTACAATATGCAGGATATTAATAGAACTTCCCGGACTGTGTGTAACCTCTCCCAGACTGGGTACCGCAGGCCCTTCCTACAGACATCTGATTGGGGATACAGAACTGTGTGGGAAGAGATCACATTCATGACACCTTGTTAGCACAGGCTCGGAGGACTGGTTGACCTCCACTCTTACTACTAAATTCCTAATCGGGCAACTGGCAGTAATTCTTTATGAAACCATCGCTGCCAAATGTTAAGGTCCTGTCCCACGGGTTTCATCCTATGCATTGCACAGGGGTCCTGTATGTCTTTGGCTCCATTTCAGGTCTGAATTCAGGCAACAATTTGGGCCAGATTCATCCCTGAAATGGAGAATAGGGATGCACTGGATCCCCTGTCAGCCACATCTGTTTTCAGCGTGATCCCAGCCTTAATCTTTTTACCGTTTGAGAACAATAATCAAAGATCACACAGGCTGAAATTTAGTTTAAATAGAGATCAAATGCTGAATATAAAGTCCCAAAGCCCTGAATAAACTTGGAGGAATTATTATCACAGCAGGGCATACCTAGTGCACATGGCAGCAACAACTTCATTATCAAATGATTTGGCTTTGCTTCTAATGTGTGACTTCAGAGCTTTCATGTGATCTAAAGTTGGCCACAGATGACTCAAATCTCAGCAGGTTCAGTGGGTACTGGATGAGATTCCAACCAAGGGGAATCAAGACATTTTCTTTCCTGTAACCATAGTAGCAGGTAAGAAAATTGCTCCATCTAAGGCTCATAAAATCTTCTGACATCTCTACATACATTTGCATTGTTTTTGGTGATTTTTAAAAAGGCAAAACTTTTATTTGAACAGAGTTGAGAGATCTTAAAACAGCCGACATGTTGCGGTCTATGCCCCATCCATTCCAATTTGTCATGTTTACCATGATCACTAAAAGTGAAGACAAAAATCCCAAATTTCGGGTTGTTTCCAGAACAGGAATCTTCAATCTTCAAATAGGGACACTAGATATGGTGATAACCATGAATTCCCTCATTTTCTCTATTGACTAAGGGACAGGGAGTGAAGGGAAATCTTTGCAATGGGAGACAGATGGCATAAAAAAAAAAAAAAAAAAAAAAACATGACAGGGGTTATAACAAACTTACTTATCCAAAAAAGAAAAAAAAAAACTTTTGCCTTTAGTTCTACTTTAAACAGGGGCACATCTTAAGAAATGCTAAGCTCCTGAGGATGTTGCATGAAGCAAATAATAAATTGCAACATTTAAACTTCCAGTAATTTTCCTCAGCTTGGTTCACCGTTATCCCAACATAATGAGTGACGCTTAAGCCAACCATGCATGGATTGAAATCCAGCTGGTTCAGCAGGGACCAGCTAAATTTGGATCCATCCATTAAGTTCTCTGCAACCAGTCTTTAGAAAAATGTTTGCTCGTTCAGCGCCGCCAGCTAGGTGTAGTCTGATGGCAGGGGAAGTCTCCCCGATGTCAAAATAAAATACCTCCGCAGAAGGGATTCCCCCAGCTACATCATATGTGTGGATTGGGGAATATAATCATTTTATTTCATTCAACTCCCTGATTGAACAAAAGAATGAATCATATATGGCGTGTCTTATTGTCAGATTAAGTTTGTTTAGGGGTGTATGTACCCCATGGTGGATCTATGGATGCTCAGCTGTTGGGGAGGAGAACTTTAATAATTTTTTGTTTCAGTTTTAAACAGAGTGGAAAAGGAACAGAACTCCTGTCAGGCTTTACCTCAGTCAGTGACACTATTTGAGAGATTTCCCTGCACTTCCTGTGGGGACAGGAAATGGCTGGAAATCTCTCCATTAGGGTCGTGTATGGCAAAATAACACTTCTATTTGAAGTAATGGGGACGGTTAGAGCCCCTTTTGGGTTTCTTATAAGTGTCTATCTCGTCCTGGTTCAAGAACAACCATTCGCCTAGATTCTTGCCTACAAGACAAGAAGTGAGGTCAAATCTACCCAACAGCTCACAGATAGCAATAAGGGAGAACAATAAAAATGTGACAGAAGTATTTATCCTTCTGAAGTCTATCCAAAGCTAAAACTCCTAGCATGGAACATAATTTCATGTCGCGTTATATGTCGGAATTATAAAACATAATAAAAAACATAAAAGCATAATAAAAAAATATATATTATTATTGAAAGGTTGAAGTCAATCTTCAACCTTTCAATAATAATATATATTTTATTATGCTTTCATTTTTTTTTTATCAAGTTTTATAATTCCGACATATAACACGACATGAAATTATGTTCCATGTTAGGAGTTTTATCATGTTAAATGTTTGCAAAAGCAAACGCCCAAACTATGAGACGGTACCTGGAAACTGGGACATTTCCAGGTCCTGATTTCCAAAACTTGGGAGTTTCTCTGGCATTCAAGAAGAGCTGACAGCCTTGCCTGATGCTGCTCACATGTAACTCTTTAACACCCATGCACCAAAAAAAAAAATACCATTAAATACATTCCCAGTTTGGAGTCAATTATAAACAGTCCAATATATTGCAAATATTACAAGGGTGAAAATGTATTATTTAACCTATAATTAAAGTGGATGTGAAGGCTGCATATAGGTATGCTTGGAGCAGTTATAGAGTATTTGTTTCTTAAATATTACATTTTTTATACTTGAAAGGATTTGGCTCATGTGTGGAGGCATGAGGTTGCCAACATCTCTGTATCAATTGAAAAAGATGAATACCTCTAAGTGAGGTGAGATTTTTCGGGCAACCAAAAAAAATATAGTGACAACTAGGTCATAAAAATATATAAATTTTAATACATTAATTTACAGCATAAACATTTCATAATGACAACATTAATTAAAAAAAGGGACCTTCCCATGTGGACACTGCGCGCAATGTGAGGTCATTGGCAGGAGGACCACACTGGCATTGCCCAATGGGGAGACTCTCTCGCTAAAACATTTTGCCAACTGTACCACACGGGGAGTAGTCTACCTCATGCAGTGCCAGTGTGGTTCCTTCTACGTTGGCAAGACCAAACAACCTCTTTATAAAAGAGTGGAAAAACACATGCATTCCATGAGAATTGGCAATTTATATTTACCCCTTGGGAGACACGTGGCCAAAGCACATGGGTACCATATGCCCAAAGTCAACTTTTCCGTTCTTGACAGAATACATATCCCTCTACGTGGGGGGGACTGGAACAAGGTACTCCTCCAGCGCGAGATGCGCTGGATCAGATGCCTTAAAGCTACAACCTTTCCAGGACTCAACGAGATGGAGAGCTTTAGGCCCTTCCTAGAGGGGTTCAGTTCGGGGAAAACGGACTAGCCCCCATATGCCACTGGGAAATCATCCTCCTGTCCCTTCCCCTTCTCCTGAACCGACTAACTGTTAAAACTGTTCCCCCACCCCCCTTTCTCTCTCCCCCCCTCCCTATTCTAACCTTAATTGTACCCTGTGGTATACTGGGGTCTTAGGTTGAGATCTGTAATAAGTAGGATTTATATTTGTAAATTATTGTATGATTATGATTTTGTAAATGTATGAGCTAAAAGTTTTCTTCTTGGATTTATACATGAAATTTTTGACTGTAAACCTGTGATCAACCATTGATGATTTGTTGACAGTGCACCCTGTGGCTTTCCAACCAGGAGCTTTATGTGTCAAGTACCGCTTTTTCACCGGCCCTTTCTGGATGTTGTTGATGTCCGTTATGGTCTTATCTTAACCAATCACAAGAGGGCTCCTCCATCCACTGCCGGGGGAGAGTAGCACCTTGGTGCCCGCCCCAGGGGCATTCTATGCCCTAGAGGCTCTCCCCTACCCGGCAGTGGTGACTTTATCTCCCTTCTAACTGTCAGACTTTCTTATCTGTCAGTTCTGAGACATCTAGGCACAGTGAATATCTTTGCCCCATCCTCAGGAATTTGCCCTCACTCCATCAAGCGTTCCTCCAATGGTTCCATTTTTGCCCTGTATTTGTTTTTGGATTCTCTTGTTTCCCCGGGTCCCCTGTTTAATGATGCCCCGAAACTGCAATTTTATTGCTGCTGTCTAAATCTATGGACTGTTAGGCTCTCTGGAACGGGTGGTGATTTCCGCCCCTTCTGTGCGGACACTTCCTTGTCTTTCCCTGTCTGGTCGTTGGGCGCACTTCGTTCGCGTCGCTGTGACGCGTACAGTGGGTGGCACCACTGTGTGTGTTGCGTTCGCGTTCGGTCGTCTGACGTCTCATGCACCTGATTGGGTGCGCAGTCGTCACATGACCCTTTGGTATTCTGGGATCACGCTAGACGCCGTGAGTCATGTGCTGTGTGACGCGCAGAAGGCGCGTCACCAGCGGCATGTCCACGGTGTCGTGCCCTGATTGATCAGAGCTCGGCCACCTGACGCTGACGTCAGTAGTGGGCGCGCTGTTTGCACGCCAAACATGGGGGATTTGGAGGATAGGAATCACTTCAGTTGATCCCCAAATGTCCATTTACTGCTCCACCTACAACCAATTATCCCATTCAAGGAACAGCTGCTACACCGCCGGAGTGAATGGATCATCCACACCTGAGGTCCATCATCCTCAAAGTAAGTATAAAGGGTAGTCAGGGGGGGTTTCCCTGTCAGCATTCACTTTCCTCCCCTCACCTGTTGGAGCTGGAGGTTATCTTGTCTTCTGGTCAAGTTTGCTTTCCTTTCTTTGACTGGAATGGCTGTTCACCTTTGAGCTGATGCATTGGGAGTGGTAAGTACATTTTAGGGAGTTTGTTTCTATTTTTGGTCTCACCTTTTAGTGAAGAATCTAATACCCTCCCTGTACTTATTTACCTAAATCTCTCCCCAGCCATTACACTTTTTATTTGTCCTATGACTGCTGACTCCTTTGTGGAGACTTATGTCACTCCACCCCCCCATGGTTATGGAGTCCTCTGGATTGGGGGATCGTTATGGACATTAAGTACACCATCTGGTTTGGTTGCCCTGATTGCGGCTCACACACAAGCTCCATGGGGATGATCTAGGCGCTCTGTGTCTGGAAAGGGGTGAGTTCCTTTTTCCTCTTACATATTGAGCTTTCCATCTCTCCCCCCTTTTCTCTACATGTTGCAAATGTCAAAGAACAAATCTTTGGTTACAGGTATATACTCTGTATGTTATTATATACTTTTCTTTTGTTTTAGGAAAAACTCTTGCTGCTTTCTATTCCCTGAAGAAAGATGTATTACTGAGACATCTGAAACGCGTCGGATTAATGATCACCTATACCCTTAGCCTAGTCCTGGGGTGTGTGGTGATCCTCTAGCAGTAATAATTTTTTCCTTCCCCCCCCCCCTTTTTTTAATTAATGTTGTCATTATGAAATGTT
Source organism: Rana temporaria (assembly GCF_905171775.1). NCBI lineage: Eukaryota > Metazoa > Chordata > Amphibia > Anura > Ranidae > Rana > Rana temporaria. The sequence goes on along the minus strand of NC_053491.1, from coordinate 416,757,276 downwards.
TATGCTGTAAATTAATGTATTAAAATTTATATATTTTTATGACCTAGTTGTCACTATATTTTTTTTGGTTGCCCGAAAAATCTCACCTCACTTAGAGGTATTCATCTTTTTCAATTGATACAGAGATGTTGGCAACCTCATGCCTCCACACATGAGCCAAATCCTTTCATAAATTATAGGGTGGATAATACACCCACATACCTCGCTAGGCTCATGTATCTTGGCATGGATCCTACTTTTTTCTAAAAGTAACAATTTTCCTTTTTTCAGACTCTGGTTTATATTTCCCTGTACTCTATTGGATAATTCCATGAGAGCAGGGTCCAGAGCCTGTTTAAATTACCCATCTTCATATATGTTTTTGGGTTTCCTCCTTGGAGGACTAGAAATTATGACTATTTTTGTCTAAAAACATTTCTCGCCAAAAAAACCCTTCCCCTCTTCCCCTTTTTTTCCCCCCCTTTCCCCCCCCCCCCTTGTTTGCTTTGTTTGTTTGGTCTTTTTTGGTTTTGTTTCTCGTTTTTTTGTTGGTTAGGAGGGGCGATTAGGACGGTGTCATTACATCATGGGGGATCTTAAGGGTGGTCAATGGGAAGAACTTATGACCCAAATTGAAAAGAACTACCAAGGTAAGGAACAACTTACATCTGATCTGGCATCCCTTTTCTTTAACCTGACTAAGGTTCTTGAGAAAAAAGCTGCCTTGCATTGGCATATACAGTCCATGGAAAGATACATTAGTGAACATATTAATCCAATTGGATTACGTATTCAGATCTTTCCGATCCTGAATACAATCAGCAAGGAGCTCAAAAGTAATTGGGAGGCCAGACTAGATGAATGTTCCAAAAATCTAATGCAACTGCTACAAAACGAATATCGTCAGCAACTTCAAGTGCTGGACAATGAAATTGAAGCCCTCTACGCTAACCTGACTCCCCTAAAATCCTTAGAGGAATATGCTAATCTTGAACAAAAACTCAAGGAGCATTTGGAAACCTTTAGTAAATCAATTTTGATTAAAAAAGAAAAAAAGTACTGGAGAGACAAAAACGCATTCCGTGAAGGGAGAGCATATAAATGGGACAATATTAAAAGATTTAGAAGCCAAAACCCCAAGAAAAATAGCAAACTAGATGGCATACATAAAGACTACTCCTCTGATACTCCATCAAACTCCTCCTCCTCCATGTCCTCCAATACGGGGCGTGTAGCATCAAAAAGGAAAGGGGCCTCCTTCAAACAAAACCTCGAGGGGGAAGTCAAGCAGGCCAATAAAAAGGCCGCAATAGTACCACAACTATCTCAGGTTACTAATAATCCTAGAAAAAAAACCACTCCATCGAGTGAAGTAGTTGATGGGGACACTAAGGATCAATCATCCGGTAGAAGCAGACTTTTCCCCAAAAAAGATAGTGGGACTATTCCCAAAACACAACGTACTGCATTGGATAATTTTTTGGACAAAAGGGGGATGCCAGCAGCATCCCCCAATTTAACAATAATGGACATACCCCCTACACTACCGAATCTAAATCAGGAGGAGGTTTGAACATCATCAATCTTTCCTCCCACAGCCTCACAGCTGTCGAGCATGAGGTCTTGTCATTGGGACTTTCCTTTTGTCCTAATACGGGTACGAACATATTTGATGCTGTCAAAGACATTCATTTGTTTGCCCGTAGGCTATTCTACAAAAGCCTATATGCAAAACACATTGATCCACTTAGAGAACTGGCCCCCAATCTTAAGGCAGCAGATTTCAAAGCCCTTAGGGATTTAAATCTCCTGCTTCAAGAAAATGAGACTTTGGATGGAGCTTGGGATGATGAGGACTTGGAGGAATTGGATAATGAGGATAACACCGTAAATAAGGATCCAATGTCCAGATTTAAACGAAGATCAAATAAATTTCCTTTACTTAATCAAAATCCAGCCATTTCCCACTTCGTCAGAGAAACTGCCAAAGAGCTTGAAGCCATGAAAAAGGACAGTGTCCATTCAAATCTAAGTTCCGAACAACAACTAGCTTTGAAAACTCTTAGAAATCTTCCAGACATTACTATCAAAGCCTCTGACAAAGGGGGAAATGTGGTCTTGATGAACAACAATAATTATGAGCGAATGTGTCTCAAAATTTTAAAGAATAAGGAATGCTATCTTAAAATCACGCCAGCTCAGGTTGATGGCTTCAATAAACAATTTTATGATCTCGTCGATGACTTCTTTCATCGAGGAGTCATAATTAAAGATTTATGGGACTTTATAAGGGTCCAACATCCCAGACAACCCACCTTCTATGCTCTCCCTAAGGTCCACAAAAACCTTGTGGACCCTCCAGGGAGACCGATAATATCGGGTAATGGCTCAATCTCTGAAGGTGTCAGTGAGGTCATTGACCAATATTTGAGACCACACGTTCTCAACCTACCATCTTACACTAAAGATACTATACATCTGCTACAGATGCTGGAAGATATGACGATACCAACGGACGCCTTTTTGGTCTCCGTCGACGTTGAGACCCTGTACAACAGCATTCCCCATTCATCTGGGTTGAGGGCTGTTGAACAGGCTCTCAAGCAGCAGCCAACCACTGATTTCAAGTTCAACGCCTTCATCCTTACTATGTTAGAATTTATTTTGTATCATAACACCTTTCTCTTCCAGGGCTCCCACTACCTCCAGGTACAGGGTGTGGCTATGGGAACGTGCTGTGCACCTTCCTACGCCAACCTGTACCTGGGGGAGTGGGAGCGGGATTTCCTCCTGGGAGAGAATGCGTCGATGTGCGCTGCCCACATCTTGATTTGGCAGCGTTACATCGACGATATTTTTATTATTTGGGATGGACCGCAAAGTGGCCTCGATGAACTTCTGAGACTTATGAATATCAACAAATTTAATTTGTTCTTCACCATGTCTCACGATCAATCAGAAATCAGTTTTTTGGACATTAAAATTAAAAAAGATCCCAATGGTAAAATTTACTCCACCCTTTTTAGGAAAGAGACCGCTGGGAATACCATATTACATGCGGGTAGCTTTCATCCCGAACCCCTCAAGAGGTCTATACCCTATAGCCAGTTTCTTAGAATTAGGAGAAACTGTTCGATGGAAGATGACTTCCACGAACAATGCAATGCACTCTCCCTCCGGCTATCCGCCAGGGGATACACCAAAACTTGTCTCCGGAAAGCGTTTAACAGAGTTAAAGCCTTAGACAGACGCAAGTTGATCTTTAAAACCAAATCACAAAATGTTAGATCTGAAGAAAACAACTCAAGGATAATCTTGGGGTTCTCAAATGAGCATGCAAGAATTAGAAGAATAATAACGAAATTCTGGCCTATACTCACTGAGGACCCCATCCTCCAAAATCTACTCTTGGATAGACCTCAGCTCACGTTTAAACGTGCGGATTCACTGGGGACCATCTTGGTCCGGAGTGAATACAAAGGCAACTCTGCCAAGGACCCCTGCAAGACCCATGGGACCTTCCCATGTGGACACTGCGCGCAATGTGAGGTCATTGGCAGGAGGACCACACTGGCATTGCCCAATGGGGAGACTCTCTCGCTAAAACATTTTGCCAACTGTACCACACGGGGAGTAGTCTACCTCATGCAGTGCCAGTGTGGTTCCTTCTACGTTGGCAAGACCAAACAACCTCTTTATAAAAGAGTGGAAAAACACATGCATTCCATGAGAATTGGCAATTTATATTTACCCCTTGGGAGACACGTGGCCAAAGCACATGGGTACCATATGCCCAAAGTCAACTTTTCCGTTCTTGACAGAATACATATCCCTCTACGTGGGGGGGACTGGAACAAGGTACTCCTCCAGCGCGAGATGCGCTGGATCAGATGCCTTAAAGCTACAACCTTTCCAGGACTCAACGAGATGGAGAGCTTTAGGCCCTTCCTAGAGGGGTTCAGTTCGGGGAAAACGGACTAGCCCCCATATGCCACTGGGAAATCATCCTCCTGTCCCTTCCCCTTCTCCTGAACCGACTAACTGTTAAAACTGTTCCCCCACCCCCTTTCTCTCTCCCCCCCTCCCTATTCTAACCTTAATTGTACCCTGTGGTATACTGGGGTCTTAGGTTGAGATCTGTAATAAGTAGGATTTATATTTGTAAATTATTGTATGATTATGATTTTGTAAATGTATGAGCTAAAAGTTTTCTTCTTGGATTTATACATGAAATTTTTGACTGTAAACCTGTGATCAACCATTGATGATTTGTTGACAGTGCACCCTGTGGCTTTCCAACCAGGAGCTTTATGTGTCAAGTACCGCTTTTTCACCGGCCCTTTCTGGATGTTGTTGATGTCCGTTATGGTCTTATCTTAACCAATCACAAGAGGGCTCCTCCATCCACTGCCGGGGGAGAGTAGCACCTTGGTGCCCGCCCCAGGGGCATTCTATGCCCTAGAGGCTCTCCCCTACCCGGCAGTGGTGACTTTATCTCCCTTCTAACTGTCAGACTTTCTTATCTGTCAGTTCTGAGACATCTAGGCACAGTGAATATCTTTGCCCCATCCTCAGGAATTTGCCCTCACTCCATCAAGCGTTCCTCCAATGGTTCCATTTTTGCCCTGTATTTGTTTTTGGATTCTCTTGTTTCCCCGGGTCCCCTGTTTAATGATGCCCCGAAACTGCAATTTTATTGCTGCTGTCTAAATCTATGGACTGTTAGGCTCTCTGGAACGGGTGGTGATTTCCGCCCCTTCTGTGCGGACACTTCCTTGTCTTTCCCTGTCTGGTCGTTGGGCGCACTTCGTTCGCGTCGCTGTGACGCGTACAGTGGGTGGCACCACTGTGTGTGTTGCGTTCGCGTTCGGTCGTCTGACGTCTCATGCACCTGATTGGGTGCGCAGTCGTCACATGACCCTTTGGTATTCTGGGATCACGCTAGACGCCGTGAGTCATGTGCTGTGTGACGCGCAGAAGGCGCGTCACCAGCGGCATGTCCACGGTGTCGTGCCCTGATTGATCAGAGCTCGGCCACCTGACGCTGACGTCAGTAGTGGGCGCGCTGTTTGCACGCCAAACATGGGGGATTTGGAGGATAGGAATCACTTCAGTTGATCCCCAAATGTCCATTTACTGCTCCACCTACAACCAATTATCCCATTCAAGGAACAGCTGCTACACCGCCGGAGTGAATGGATCATCCACACCTGAGGTCCATCATCCTCAAAGTAAGTATAAAGGGTAGTCAGGGGGGGTTTCCCTGTCAGCATTCACTTTCCTCCCCTCACCTGTTGGAGCTGGAGGTTATCTTGTCTTCTGGTCAAGTTTGCTTTCCTTTCTTTGACTGGAATGGCTGTTCACCTTTGAGCTGATGCATTGGGAGTGGTAAGTACATTTTAGGGAGTTTGTTTCTATTTTTGGTCTCACCTTTTAGTGAAGAATCTAATACCCTCCCTGTACTTATTTACCTAAATCTCTCCCCAGCCATTACACTTTTTATTTGTCCTATGACTGCTGACTCCTTTGTGGAGACTTATGTCACTCCACCCCCCCATGGTTATGGAGTCCTCTGGATTGGGGGATCGTTATGGACATTAAGTACACCATCTGGTTTGGTTGCCCTGATTGCGGCTCACACACAAGCTCCATGGGGATGATCTAGGCGCTCTGTGTCTGGAAAGGGGTGAGTTCCTTTTTCCTCTTACATATTGAGCTTTCCATCTCTCCCCCCTTTTCTCTACATGTTGCAAATGTCAAAGAACAAATCTTTGGTTACAGGTATATACTCTGTATGTTATTATATACTTTTCTTTTGTTTTAGGAAAAACTCTTGCTGCTTTCTATTCCCTGAAGAAAGATGTATTACTGAGACATCTGAAACGCGTCGGATTAATGATCACCTATACCCTTAGCCTAGTCCTGGGGTGTGTGGTGATCCTCTAGCAGTAATAATTTTTTCCTTCCCCCCCCCCCCTTTTTTTAATTAATGTTGTCATTATGAAATGTTTATGCTGTAAATTAATGTATTAAAATTTATATATTTTTATGACCTAGTTTTCACTATATTTTTTTTGGTTGCCCGAAAAATCTCACCTCACTTAGAGGTATTCATCTTTTTCACATTTTTTATACTTAACCTGCTCTGTGCAATAGCAGCCCCAAACCTCCTTTTCTGGGATCCTCAGCTGGTGCTCTTGGCACCTCCTCTTCTGTGTGCACCACCATAGCAATCCGCTTGCTATAGGGGTGCACGTGCAGGTTCGCTCCTAAGCTGGGTTGTGTGTGTCTGTATAAAAACACACGCAGCACAACTCGTGCCCACCATCTACTCACAGGATTTGATTGACAACCGCAGTTGCCCATTGACACGTCTTCCTCTTCCCTACTGAAACAGGTCCGTGACACGGGGACCCAGAGCTTCTGTATCACATGACCAGACCAGAGTGCATTGAAATTAGGTATTTACACACATCTTTGTTTACCAGCACTATATAGGAGGGGAAGCACTGGTTTTAGGCATATTTATTGGAAGCCTTTACTTCCACTTTAAGGCTGCAGGGTCAGAAAAGCAGGAGCAAAGGAAAGATCATCGTGGCCTTAGGGGTCTTAAAAGGCCCTTAGGCACAAAACCGCACTAGTAGAAGCAAAAGGCTGATCCTCTAGGTTCAGGGTTGTGCTTATTGGCATCAGTAATAGCTGAAACAGTCTCCTTTAACTTGGGAGTAAAAACAGACTACACTTGACAATAAAGAGAATAAAGAGCCAAAGCCACTAAGGCCACAGTAAAGTTGGATATAGAATCTGCAGGAGAGGGCGTAGTAACAAGCTTGTGCCCTCTGTGACCAGAGCTGGAAAACAACTAGGTAATTTGGGTCTTAAAGCCTTTTATGACCTAGTAAATACCTCAGCTAAAAAAAAAAACCTCAAAGGAGCCAAAGATGACTACAAGGAGGGAAAGGACTTTAAAAATCAGAGGACAGTGTGATTCCAAGCTACAGACGCTACAGACGCTGCTAGTATCAGGGATCAAACTGTAAGCAGACCCTGATTCATAAGTGGGGAGGGACCATGAGGGACTCAAAACAGCGGGACTATTTCCCTTATATCTAGAATAGGGATTGAGGGTGAGCAATGTACTGGCTAAAGTAAAGTGGGGTACACACTATAAGAACAATCGGGTGAATGATTGTCCCATTTTCCTCATGGTTTCACAGCAAGTCGCAAGTGAGGAAGAAAATAATGTACGAAAATTCTGGTGCGACAAAGGCTTTTTGTTGCCGTTTATGGTTTCTGATCATACGCATTTTCTGATTTTCGAAAACAGTACACATTAAACAAAAATCATTTGTTCTGTTCCCATACGAGAAAAAATTTGGCGTTTGTCCCTTAGGAAGGTCAGAATCGGCTGTCGAAAGTTTTGTGCACACTACCAGAAAATTGTACGATTGTTCCCCGGACGAAAATGTTTACCTGATTTTCTTATAGTGTGTACAAGCCTTATGGCCCGTACACACGATCCGAATAACGGACGAAAACGATCGTCCGATGAAGAATCGTACGATTTTCGGATCGTGTGTACACTACTTTCGAGAGCCGATCACGACCGTTCATCCGATATTTTTCGATCGGACATGCACGAAAATTTTCCTTGTACGATGTAAGATCGTACGATTTTCGTTTAGTCAGTACAGTTGTCGTCTGACAATACAATACAAATACATTACAACACATGACATCACTTCCGATTATTTTTTTCGGTCGTACGAGAATTTTCGTGACTTTAATAACCTATTTCACTTTACTTGCGACTATTAAGCGAAAAAAGTCGTACGATCCGTCGTACGATATTCGGATCGTGTGTACGGGCCATTAACAGGCAAGGCCTCAAGTACAAATGAACTCTGGACAACTAGTAGCAGGTGAAGCTTCACAACTGGAGAACTGAGAGGCCGATGTAGGTTGGCAGCAGGAATGAATCAACAATCAGTGTGTCTTTTTAGCAGAAACAGAAGCAGGGGGAAGCTTTCTTAGTACTGTGTGGCAAAAAAGATAGCAACTAGAGAAAAACGGGAAATAATGGTATCAGTGATCAATAAAAATAATGGAGCTTCCGGTGCCTGGCCTGAATAGCCTACTTTATAAATGAGTCTTTAGGGACAGCGCAAGTGCAGAGACAATACCAATGACTCTTGACCTGCAAAGCGCTTCACAAACTGACTTAACCACAACTATTCCCGAAAGTGCCCATGCGGAGCTTAGTGAAAAAAAGGGCACTTTCAGGTTTACCTTGCAATGTCCAGCCAGGTCTGGTTGTGAAACAGGCCATAAGCCAGCCTTAGGACAACCATGCTAGATAGCCGGTGAGGAAAATACCAGCATCTGCATAGAGAAGAGTATTGAGGAATGTAGGGCTTACCCCCCAAGGGGCCGCAGGATTCTTCCAAGTTCTTTCCCAGTCAGTGCAGAGGCAGCCAGGCACACAGCAAACAGTTCACCCAGTCAGCCTCAGAAAACAGTCTAGGGGATATATTTTTGAAGTTTATTGCTGTAGAACTTTAACAGAAGGAGAACAATGGGGAATGGGATATGGGATACTTAAATGACGCCTATTTAAGCTAAGGACATGTCTCTCTATAGCAGCAGCACATTCACTGTGGTCGCAGCTGGAGACCATGAACAAAAGGGTTTTAGCACCATTTAAAAGTAGAATGGAGCAGCCTAAAACCTTTGCAGCTGAGAAGCATGATTAATCTTCAACAAGTTCAGGGATAACTGTAACAGTCACCTCCCATAGCTGGGGACCATGGAGACTGCAGCTCAGTAATCAAGCTCTACTCACAGACCTGGGAGAGAGATCCAGAATTTGAGAGTTCTATCCATAGCACCAAGCAGTCGTCCACCCGAAGCATCAGCAGTCCATCTTCATGTAGGTAGGACCAAGCACCAACTAACTTCCTCTGCTCCTCAAGCTTCGGCCTGCTTTCCCTCTTCTCGGACCACCTACTGGGCACTTCCCTGGGATTGATCAGAGGGTAGTAAATATTCAGGCTGGGAATTTGGATCTTCCTGCCACAAGCTCTGGAAGTTTCTCAACAGAACTAGGGCGAAGCAATCTATGCCACAGCTTGTGGAGCCACAGCAGGCCAAAAAGTAGAGACAATCCAACTCCTCTGACTACAGAGTGAGCCAAAAACTATAATTTACCTAGCACCTAACTACGAGGGTGAGGGTGCTACAGGGAGGAAGTAAACAATATTGCTAGAAAAAAAAAAAGGCTAGTCTTCAAGTTATATTTAAAGACCAATAGGTAGATTCAAATAGAATGGAATAAAGTTACGGCGGCGTAGCTTAGCGTGTTTAGGCTACGCCGCCGTAAGTTAGCTAGGCAAGTAATGATTCTCAATGTACTTGCCTGCCAATATACGACGGCGTAGCCTAAAGCGGGCGGGCGTAAGGGCGCCAAATTCAAATGTGTGTTAGGGGGGCGTGTTTAATGGTAATAAGGCTTGACCTTACGTTTTTGACGTTTTTTTGTTACTGTGCATGTGCCGGGCGCCTACATTTCCCAGTGTGCATTGCGGCTAAGTACGCCGCACGGGCCTATTGATTTTGACGTGGATGTAAACGGCGTAAAAAATTCGAATTTCGACGCGGGAACGGCGGCCATACTTGACATTACTATTCCACTAGGGCCTAGCTAACTTTACGCGGCCTATCTCTTTTACGTAAACGGCGTAAAAGTACTGCGTCGGCCGGGCGTACGTTCGTGAATCGGCGTATCTCCTCATTTACATATTCTACGCCGACCGCAATGGAAGCGCCACCTAGCGGCCTTCCAAAATATTGCAATCTAAGATAGGACGGCGCAAGCCGGTGTATCTTGGATATGTTTAAGCGTATCTCTGTTTGAGCATACGCTTTAACATAAGTCGGCGTAGATTCTGAGTTAGGTCGACTTATCTACTGATAAGTCGGCCTAACTCTTACTGAATCTACTGAATCTACCTACAAATGTTTTTCCCGTTGGATGCAGTGGACAGGGATTATAACACACCTGTCACTGTTTTATTGCTGCCTGTGCCTCCATAAAGGCCCCTTTCACATGGGGCAGTGGAGGTGCAGTGGCGGTAGAGCGGCGCGATTTTTAGCGCTGCTATACCGTCGTATTTACCACGATATTCAGCCGCTAGCGGGCGAAAAAGGGTTAATACCGCCGGCAATGCGCCTCGCCGGCATTATTACCGCGGTTTTCCATTGATTTCAATGGGAAGGAGCGGTAAACACCCCACTCCTATACCGCTCCAAAGATGCTGCTTGCAGGAGATTTTTTTTCCTCCTGCCAGCGCATCGCCTCATGCTGGGGCAGGATTATTTCAGGCGTTATTTATGCGCTATTTTTAGCACTAAAACGCCTGAAATACGCCTCAGTGTGAAAGGGGCCTTAGGGAGGTTCACCCTCTCTATTTGTCAGGTTTACTGTTATCATTGAAAGTGAAAGTAAATGAAATGACCAGATTTTGGGTTGTTCCCGGGACAATAATAGAGGGGAAATATTCTAATGGAGAAACGGATTCTGGTGACAACCATGGATTCCCTCACTTCTGAATAATTTACACTCACTTCCTGCTTTATCTAGGGGACAGGAAGTCAAGGTAAATCTCACCAATGGGACACAGACAGCAAAAGAATTATAGCCCTCCTATATTTTATCCAAAATAAAATAAAACATTTTTTTGCTCTTTTTAGCGACTTGTTGACCAGCCGCCGCAGTTATACGGCAGTAGGTCGGCTCTGCTGCGCGAGATCACATAGCTGCATAGTGAGATGACGTATAGCTAATAGGGACGCGTGCGTGCCGCCGGAGGCGCGCTCGCCCCTGGTCCCGACGGGCTTGCCCGGCGGTCGTGATCACCGCCAGGCACCCGCGATCGCTCGTTACAGAGCGAGAACCGGGAGCTGTGTGTGTAAACACACAGCTCCCGGTCCTGTCAGGGGGAGAAATGACTGTTCATACAATGTATGAACAGCGATCTGTCATTTCCCCAAGTGAGCCCCACCCCCCCTTCAGTTAGAACACACCTAGGGAACATACTTAACCCCTTCCTCGCCATCTAGTGTAAATATGTAGAAGAATACATATCGGCTGAGGAAAAAAAAAATTTTTTTCAAAATTGTCGCTCTATTTTTGTTTATAGCGCAAAAAATAAAAACCGCAGAGGTGATCAAATACCACCAAAAGAAAGCTCTATTTGTGGGGGGGGAAAAAAACACGAATTTTGTTTGGGAGCCACGTCGCACGACTGCCCAATTGTCAGTTAAAGCGACGCAGTGCCGAATCGCAAAAAGTGGCCCGGTCATTGACCAGCAATATGGTCCGGGGCTGAAGTGATTAACACAGCAAGTTGCTCTTTTTTAACACAGCAAGACTAAAAAAAAAAACGATGTCCATCCTCCTAGTACACTAGCAAAAGAAGACAAAACAAAAATGGGGCATTTTGGTAGTAGGAGGGGTTATCACGGGCTTGCTTACATTTTATTTTTAATTTGTTAACCAGTGTCCAATCTTCTTGTAGGCAGCAGGAAACCCCATTGGTTAAAGGACTTCCTACATACCCTTAAAGGCTCCTTTATAAGCATTTTACCCATTTATTTTGATGTTTGCACAGAGTTCAGCTTTAAGGCAAGCAAGCACACAATTTTTTTGTTATTGACACCGAAAACAAAATCAACTTGTATATGGTTTACAGATGACCAATAAAGAGTATTCACCAGACTGATATAGTTTCCTCTACACAGAGACAAAACAATATTCATTATAGGTGATTGTGATTTCAGAAAACAGAACATACCACAATCTAAAAGATTGGGCAGTTGGCACAGCTCTATATTTTCATTTGTTCAGTCAGGAGAGGACAATGTATGCAGATGTCTAAATGTCTAACAACTGCACAATTGTTCACTCAAGTGCAAAGGCAGGCTAGGGAGACATTGCTCAGTATTACGAAATATGTTGAAGCATGACAACCAAATAACTGTCTACAGTGGCCAAGAAACATACAAGGGTGGCTAAATGTGCAGGCAGTGCCGGCCCAAGACATTGTGCTGCCTGGTACCAAGAATGAAATGCTGCCCCCCCCCCCCCCCCAAAAAGTACGCCCACCAAAATGCCCCCACATCCATTATTTTATATCATGATAACTAAAGTGGACCTATCATGGCTCTATACATGTATATAGGAGTATAAAAAGGACCTGTTATGGCTCTTTTCATGCAATTACCCCACAGTGGAGCGGAACGGGAGGAGCGGTCGGGTGGCAATTAGCCCCACAGTGGAGTGGAGAGCGGAGCTGGCGGAATGGGATGGCGTGCGGGCGGCAATTTGCTGCCCCCCTGAAAGTGCTGCCTGGTACAATGGTACCATCGGGTCCCATGGTAGGGCCGGCCCTGTGTGCAGGTATAATTCAAACACCTGACAGCAAGCCTATTATTCTATTATCTCAAACACATACACTCAACTCACAAGCAATAGAAGATTGTTTGTTTATCTCAATGAACAATCTCTACTGGCCAACTTTGCTAATAACGCGTTCACATAAAGCAAAGATATGGTAGCTTCACTGGCTAGAATGCACTTTGACCGTCCTCAGTGTCATTGGTAGGCATCTTATCAGTCAGTCCTGTACGGTACCACTGGTGACACCCTTCACTGTTTAACGTTGTTCCCTTTTTACTATATCCACCTAAATAAAAAGGTTTGGTCCCAGAAAAAGCTTATTCTTCCTGTTCTCACTTCCTGATCTACAAACACTCTTGTGGTTTTATTGAAGCATCTACGAGTCTTTAGGGAAATAACTGCACACTTGCTAACCAAATCCAGTATTGACAATATAAAAGTGATGTACTGTATGAGATAAAATGTTTGTTAAATGTTGTTAAAACCTTTTCTGCTTTTTGTTGTGCCAGTTGGAAAGATTTCACGTCATTACCCATTCCAGTGACAAAATGGGAAGAGAGTGGAGAAAATATGTGCATAGTAATGGAAAATCCCTTCTTGGCCATTTGTGGGACATGATTCCATTCACTCAGTGATTCGTGCCCACACTGGAAAATTATGCTTTGCCTCTTGTTCTGAGAACTAATATTTTGGATGTTCTATCCTGTTCTGTCTCAGTGACAGTGGTCACCAGGGTAAATAAAATGAACATACCCAGAGGGTACACGGCAACAATAAGGGCCCTTTCAGACGTGCGGACCGTATGTCCGCTTTTTTATCCATCCGTTTGCGGATGAAAAAGGGACATACATTGGTCCCTATGTGATTGCGGGTGTCAGAGGATAAACATCCGGCGACACCCGTAATCACCCGCCTTTGCAAAGATCCGATTTTGCAGACGGAAGAATGTCCCATTTTTTCTTCCGTCTGCGGATCGGATGAACACGGACACACAGTCCGTGTTCATCCGATCCCCCCATAGGGGAGAGCAGAGAAAAGACAGGGCGGTCCCGTGTTCATCCGATCCCCCCATAGGGGAGAGCAGAGAAAATTCAGGGCGGTCCCTGCACAGTGTGCGGAGACCGCCCTGTCATCCGACGGCTCAGCGGGGATTTACAAAGCGATCCCCGCTGAGCTTACGGACACACGGAGGCGGATCATTACTGATCTGCCACGTGTGAAAGGGCCCTTAAACTTCAAAAGAGGGTTCTAACTCAGTGGTCCCCAAACTGCGGACCTTTGCTTACCTTTATCTGGCCCTTGGGGCACTATTTCTCTTACTAATAGGAGACACTATTCTGCCAACTGACACCAATAACAGGGCACAATTTCTCCCAACGATGGGGCACTATTCCTCCCTCTAAAGGCCCATACACACGATAGGACTTTTTGACAACAATTGTCCGAGGGACATGTTTGATTGGACAATCCGACCGTGTGTATGCTCCATCGGACAAATGTTTTCGGTTTTTCAAAACGGACAAATTTTCGCTGATGAATGCTAAATGCTCTCAAATGTTGAATGCTCTCAAACTTTCCAGCAACAAATGTCCGATGGAGGATAATCCGATTGTGTGTACACAAGTCCATTGGACTAAAGTCCAAAGTACAAACACGCAGGCTTAGTACCAAGCATAAGATACGAAGAAAGAGGATGGATAGCCGCACTCCAATGACCAAACGGTTGTCTTTTATTCAAAAAAACACAGCAAGTACATCACTTCACAAGGTGCAACAAAGGAACAGGTAGATAGCCGACGCATTTCGCACTGAGCTAGTGCTTAATCATGGCTGAGTACCAATGCTAAAGATCAGACAACAATAGCAGAAGTTGAAAAACCACGCGATTTGGTGAAAGTTGGCTGAAAAAGTCCTGCCGCGTGTACGCAGAACAAGTTCACGGCCAACGCCCCTTTGGAGCAAAATCCACAGAAAAGTCAGACGGAAGTCGAATCGTGTGTATGAGGCTTCATACTGAATGTGGTGATGTTCACGCCCACTGATCCCATCAACCTCCCAGCATTGCCACTGACACACACGCCCCTCCCCCAGCATTGCCACTGATCCCAGGAGTCCAAGGAGTCTTCTGTCTACTGATGGGTCCATTTACCTCCTCAGTCCATGGTGTGCTGTAGCCTTTAGCAACCAGTGAGCAGTAATAATGTGCATTAACCTCTTGCAGCCAATCATTGAACAATAAGGATATGTAGTAACCTCTAGCAACCAATGAGCGGTAATGTTCAGTAACCTCTAGCAATCAGTGAGTGGTAAGGATATCCAGTAACCTCAAGCAACCAACCAGTGAGCAGTGCTGATATATAGTAATGTCTAGAAACCAAACAAGCAGAAGTCATGTGCTGTAACCTCTAGCAAGTAATCAGTGAGCTATAACCTCTAGCAGCCAGTCAGTGAGTGGTAATAATACACTGTAACCACTGGCAAACAAATCACAATTGCTGCCTGATCTGATTTAGTAAACCAATTTGGAGAATAGCTGCTATTTATTGTATGTCTCAGAGCAGACGGAGAGTGAAATTGCATTGAAGAGGGGGCCCAAGAAAATGTTTGCCCAGGGTCCAATTAATATTAAAGACGGCCTTGCATATATGTGCAAGAAACATTTCTGGCAATGGATTTTACATTCCAACAGTGGTCCTGGGGATTATTTTGCTCTTTACATAAAAACCGTAACACGGGTTTTATCATTGAAAGGCAAGAAAGAGTATGTGCATTATCCTATTGCCAAACATTCATCTGTCATTGATGTATACACCTTGGTGACATTTTCATCATCCATGGAGGAAGCAGTGGATTTACAACTTTACTGTCACATTGATTAGTTACATCACACATACTCAATTATGGACTATAAAAATGGCTTGTAAAAACCCCCATGTGTATTACATAAGGCACCCAACATGTGGACTTCCATACATTATACTAAATGGCATCTCCGGATTTGTAAGATGGGAGTCTTGATGTGATAAATATTATTGCAAACACCAAGTTGCTATTTAAAGTAGTTCTAAAATCGAAATGGCTTTTACCTTAAAGTTTTACTAAATCAACAACAGTAAAATCAGTTAGGTAGATTCATAAAGAGTTAGGCCGGCTTATCAGTAGATAAGCCGACCTAACTCAGAATCTACGCCGACTTATGTTTAAGTGTATGCTCAAACAGAGATACGCTTAAACATAGCTAGCTTAAATTCCTTAAGCTACGCCGCCGCAAAGTTGCGACAATGTACGTGGATCTACCCAAGTGTGTATATGCAGTAAAGCATGTTTGTGAAATTCACTGTGGAACCGAAGAGGTTAATCATCCACATTGTGCAAAAAGGCTCCTATCCTTCATTTACAGTCCCCAGTCCATATCAGTTTAGTGTGTATTGCTAAAGAGTTTTTTGGGAGAGTGCATGTGATCACCACAGAGCCAATCAGCACTGTCCAGACTAAGTCAGGGGTCATGCAGCCTCATAGGACAGTCAGTGGAGAATGAAAATTCCTCCTACAAGCTTTAATCAGTGCTCGGCTGGACACTAATCGAAATCACAAGACTGCTGTTGAGAAAAGGTATTTAGAAGTTTATATTTACTAAAAGAATTGCATTTCCGTGTACTATGGGAGAACAGATATAGTGAATGCAGGGTCTTGGGTATAGTAACACTTTAAGGCATTCTATGCATTAAGATATAAAACACTCCAATACCTGTACCTATAAAAGGTATACATTAATATTGTCCTTTGTAGTGGGGCTGTGCTTATTTAGATCTAGGTGACACAGAAAAGAAGATTTGCCTGATCCAATGCCTGGCTAGACCTGTCCCCACAACGTCTTTTCCCCCCATGCTCCAGCGGTCTAAGGTCCTGATGTCACCAAGATCAATGCAGGGACCGTAGCCCTTCATTGGATGTGATGATGCCAAGGGACGGTCTCTGCCGAAGCATGGGGGTGCACCATCTAACCGTGCAGTGGAGGATCAGGTAAGTGGAGTTTCCATCCCCCAAAAAAAATGTCATTATTGTGCTCATTAGACCTAAAAAAGAAAAAAAAAATGTTTAATCACCTGGAAATTGCCTGTTGCCATGTGGTCCCACGAAATCTGCCTTTGGAATCACCTAGGATTCTGACATCTCCCTCTGCTCCTCAGCACGCTAATGCTCCTGGGAAATGTCTGTAATTTCCCAAGATGCAGTGCGCTACCCTAGCGCTGGAATCGCGGGATTTCGAAGCAGGAAGTTCCAGCTCCTTTCACTGTTCTATGTTGTTGGTTGCCATCACAACGGCAGGCACGTCAGACGCCGCGGCGCTGCTATTTAAATGCGAATGCGTGAGAATGGGACAGGACGGGTGGTCCATTATCACTCCCGATCCAAGACTTACAGGAAGTAAGTGCTTGTGGGCTTCACAATGCCCACAAGCAAAATGACAACGGTGTGGACATAGTTTTTTAAACTATCTTTTTTGAATAACTATGCAGCGGATTGTAAAATAGTAAGTGACCGGATTTATATTATAAAAACGCATGATGAAAGGACATACATTTAAAAAATGCTAATTGTGGTTGGAACCCCGCTTTAAAGTGCCTTTACTCTTCCCTAGAATAAATAATTAACTTTTGCAGCATGGGAAGAACCCTACTGTAAGAGAGGACATTTCTCAGAGTTGGGCTTTCAGCCACAATCAGAAATATAATTTGTATAATGCAGAGCATTGCTGGCTCAAATGTTGCAGGCTTCAGGGAAGTCATATCACAATTAGACTAACAATGAAGCATCAAGTTGCCCTGGAATGACTTGACAATTTTGTGCGCAATAATCAATCACAGTAATAGGGGAAAAGATGCAGCTACATTAGCTTAATTAAAAAAGTATTTCAGTTTTATGCCATTGAAATAGGGGGAAAAAATTAATAAAAAAATCACATCTGCTGCCAGATCTCTCCCAACAAAACACCGTCACAGAGGTACTCCAGGTAAAAATATTAACACAGAGTGTTCTGTTTCAAATGCTGCATCGATAGACCTAATCTGCCCGGACAGTATGGTCACCTGCTGACTTGGCACCATCCACAAGAAGCGCAAGTCTAATAAAATACAGAAGTTGAATCCAACTTACTTTACTTCGGCTAATTGCAATGCAGTACATGAGGATGGTTTTCTGGTCTTTAAAAGTGCTTCACTATCTTTCCTAAGTGCTGGCACCTTACTAACACTGACTGAGGGAGCATGGAAAAAGTGTGGAGGGTCTAGCTAGGAATAAAATAACTAGCACTAAACAGGAGGAGAGGATAGAGGAAGATGCCAAAATCACATAGTAAAACTAAACTGTAGTGGCCCACAATTTCTGGATTTTTTACTCCCCACCTCTGCACCATTTGGTGCCATACCCTAAAAACAGAGAAAAATAAAAGAGGTGGTCTGTAAAAGGAATCAGGTGCAGGCAGAATTGTACTGCAGTAATGCCCATTCAACAGTGATTGACATTTAGCAGACATTATGTCCATCTTATATCTTTAAGCTTTCTAAACAAAAGGGCTACTTTAGACGTTAAGGGGCGGATTGCAGCCAGTGGAGGGAGAAAAATTTACAGCATTTGTGGGAGTCAATAATGCCTCAGACTTGGTATCGGGTGGGAGGAATGGTGCCCCATCCTTGGTATCGGGTGGGAGGAATGGTGCCCCATCCTTGGTATCGGGTGGGAGGAATGGTGCCCCATCCTTGGTATCGGGTGGGAGGAATGGAGCCCCCCCATCATTGGTATCGGGTGGGAGGAATGGAGCCCCCCCATCATTGGAGTCCGTGGGAGGAATGGAGCCCCCCCCATCATTGGAGTCCGTGGGAGGAATGGAGCCCCCCCATCATTGGAGTCCGTGGGAGGAATGGAGCCCCCCCATCATTGGAGTCCGTGGGAGGAATGGAGCCCCCCCATCATTGGAGTCCGTGGGAGGAATGGAGCCCCCCCATCATTGGAGTCCGTGGGAGGAATGGAGCCCCCCCATCATTGGAGTCCGTGGGAGGAATGGAGCCCCATCATTGGAGTCCGTGGGAGGAATGGAGCCCCATCATTGGAATCCGTGGGAGTAATGAAGCCCCATCATTGAAGTCTGTGGGAGGAATAGAGCCACATCATCGGAGTCCTTTTTTTTCACCCACTCCAGTCCATTCACGTGATCCTGAAGCTCTGGCTCCTACGGGTCAGTGAGTGGTGGCTGCAGGGGAGAGGAGGTTGAAATTGGTTGGGACTTAGCTTATGGGTCATCACAGCTGTAGGAAGTCTCAGCTGTTGAGTGCTCCCTGACACAGGGGATTATATGGCCAGACCAGAGTGGACTAAAAAAAAAAGGTAAGTATACAGATCTTTTTTTTTTTTTTATACACTGATTTGTCAGGGTTGGTAACAGGAAGGGGAGGGAACATTTTAAAGCACAGATAGTGTTGGGCTGGAATTCCACTTTAAACGCTCATACACAAGGGTGCATTTGCCCACACAGCATAAACAGGTATAATTCAATGCCAGGGAGCCCAGGGTGCTGCATACAGCCTCCCATTGCTGTGAATGGCTGAAGGTGTCTGTATGCAGCTATGCACCGATACTTGTGCAAAGTGCCTCATGCGCACACACCTTATGTCCTGAACGCACACTATCTGTACTCATGACAATACATCAAGCATATGTGCCACTCTTGTCAAGCCGACTGTTGGCTTTTAGGTGGAAGTGATTCGAGTGGTTGTAAAGGCGACAGGACCACCAGGCGACTTCCCTGCCACGTATGCCGGGCTCTGCTGTCCCACCTGTGGGCCCAGAACTTCTAGCAAATGAACAATACATGTCGCTTCTGGGTTCCGATGACACTTACCCGGCCGCTGGGGCCAGGGAACCAGCTAATGGACCATGGATGTCTCATTTAAAAAAGCCTGTCATTACAAAGTACTATTCAACCTACATATGTAAACGCATTGTTTGCGTCTATGTAAAACAATGTTGGCAGGAGTACGTCTTTACAGTGTGGGCAAAGTTGGGGCCCCATGAGTACAGAGAAATACAGGGCCCAACAAAGATAATTTGCAGACCTACAATGGCTCCTGCAATAGTGATGTTGATCTCCCAGAAACATTTTAGACGAGCTAAGGTTCACTTTAAGTGACACTCTCACTGCTGCATGAAAACAAAGCCATTGTGAGGATTACAGGAAGTTGCAGTGGAACATTTTTTGAATGAAAGTGGAACATTTCTTTAAGCTTTTTAATGTACCCAAGTAAAATACACCACTTGCAATCGATAGCCCTTATCCCTAATGCATTTCCATTCATTATCCAGTAGACATTAAATATGCCCAGATAAATGTTGGCTTTCCTGCTGAGCAGTCATCAGCTTCTGAAGGTCACCTTTTCCTTTCCTTTCTATCTCAGAGACAAATAGGTAGATTCACGTAGGGGCGCCTAAAATTAGGACGGCCTAGCCTACTCTTTTTAGGCTACACCGCCGTAAATTATTTAGGTTAGTAGTAATTCTCAAACGACTTACCATCAAATTTTTGGCGGCTTGGCCTAAAACGAGCTGGGGCATAAGCGCGCCTAATTCAAATGACTGGGAGGGGGGGCGTGTAGTATTGAAATGAGGCTCACGTTTGACGTTTTTTACACTGCGCATGCGCCGGGCGACTACATTTCCCAGTGCGCATTGCGGCTAAGTAGGCCGTACGGGCCTATTGATTTCGACGCGTACGTAAACGACGTAAATCCCGATTTGCAGACGACTTGCACAAACAACGTAAAAAATTCGAACCTCGCGGCGGGAACGGCGGCCATACTTAACATTGTTATTCCACCTCATAGGTGGAATAACTTCAGGCAGCCTATCGCGTACGGAAACGACGCAACTCGACGGTGTAGGCCCGGCGTACGCTCGGAAATCGTCGGGAATCGGCGTATCCCCTCATTTACATAATCTAGGCCGGCCGCAATGGAAGCGCCATCTAGCGGCCAAAAGAAACATTGCAACCTAAGATAGAACGGCGCAAGCCAGCCTATCTTAAATATGTTTAAGTGTATCTCTGTTTGAGAATACACTTAAACATAGGCCGGCTTAGATTCAGAGTTAGGTCGGCTTATCTGTAGATAAGCCGGCCTAACTCTTTGTGAATCTACCTAAAAATCTTTCCTATTTCTCACCAGGGTGAATTTGATTTAAATCATCATTTAAATCACTAGTAAAAAGACTTGATTTACGGTAAATCATAATTTTTAAAGAGCAACTCATCTCTGACCCGGAGCGGCTCCTCCTCTGACCCGCTATTGACTCACCAACGGTCCCATTCACTTTAATGATGGGGCAGTGGCACAACAAGGCGAGGGACGTGGCGGCAGCAAGTGAGTGGATACCCGCTAACAGGCGCTGCCATGATGGATTTGAAATGACAGGTGCTCTTTAATTGTAAGGACTCATTCTTGCTGGTAGCTAGAATCTTTAATATTTGCAAACAAAATAAACATTTCACATTTAGAAAAATAAGCTGTCAGGTTAGTAAAACTGGCGATATCAGAACCGATTCAATCATACAGTCTGTAGTGTACATAGATTTGCAAAAAAATGGGATAAAATGGAATATTCCTGAACTTTGTTTTATCTCATGGTTACTGTGAAAATGTGTGAATGCATCAATGTAGTGCGTTCTCAGCTTGCAGAGCTTGGACTCATTGAATGAGTTTACCAAAAATGTAAATATTGCAGAACATACAACCTCATGCTACATAACTAAGCTCCATTTCATCCTGAATAAACTAAATTATTAATGTATCTCAAATAGAAAACTATCTATAGATGTATTTTTACTCCAGAAGCATTTTATTAAAATAAATTAGATAAAATGTATGTATGTATGTATGTATGTATGTATGTATGTATGTATGTATGTATGTATGTATGTATGTATGTATGTATGTATGTATATATATATATATATATATATATATATATATACACACACACACACACATACACACACACACACACACACACACACACACAATATATATATATATATATATATTATATATTTTATAATCATTGATTTTTATCCACCACCCTGTTTCGCACACATATACCTCAGCCACAGGTACATACAGCATTAGTAGTGCACCAAAATGGTAATTTCAATGCCGAAACTGAAAATTCAGGATGCACTTGGCAGAAACTGAAAATAGGGTTTTCAGTGTGGTGCCGAAAAGAAAAAAAAAATTGCCGATGACGGCTGCAGAAACCACCTGTGATTTTGCCGCAATTTTTACGTTGCTTTTGGTGTTTTTCATAGGTCATGTGACTCAAAAAAAATATGCATCAAAAACGCAACACGGGTGGATTTTTTATGCGTTCTTGCTGCAATTTCAATGGGGAGGAGCGTTTGGCCAAATATGGAGCAAGCAGAGTTTTTACAGGCCTATAAAAAGGTGCCGACAATAAATTCATATTCATTGATTCATGATATTATTATTATTTTAAAAGTCAAATATAATACACACACACACATTTTAAAAACTGTAATTTTCAGTGGCCGAAATTTCAGTGCATCACTAAACATGCATGTTTGGAAAGCCTGGCTAAACATTCTTTAAATGCATGTAAAAAAAAAAAAAAAGTTCAGCAGTATGCAAATAAACTGATCAGTGCAAGTTAATGTTTTAATAAAAAAAAACTTGTAATTAGAATGGCTTTGGTGCAGCCATATTTGCTCATTACACAGGCAGCCTCTGCTTTCTGCTTTGCTGTGCTACATGGCAGTTACACTTTACTCCTCTGTCTCAGTTAAGTAAGGAGTTAAGTTAAGGAGTCATCCAACTGACTGGAAAAACAATACACCTACTATATGGCTGAAATCTCAACAGCAGTTAAAGCTGAACTCTGGGATAAGCAAATATTGTTCAAATACAAGAGTCTTGTGTATTCCTACTTGAATCTTGGCGTGCTTAGCGTATTTACGCCAGATACGTGCAGTAATCTAGTGCGAAACTTTGCCTCTGTGAAGGAGCTTCCTGTAATAAAGACCAGCCACTGCTGCTCTCTCTACTTGTGCAGGGTGACTGGTCTTGTCGCCACCCACCCTGTAGTTCTCTGCAGGCAACCTGTAGTGGGTGGGGCCTACTGGGTCCCTCCCACAGCTCTGCTCTCTGCACAGTGTATAGTACAGTGAGGATGTCACTGCTACTTTTACAAGGTAATATGTGGGTTGGAAAAGGCATCTGGTACACACAAAGTGGAATTATATAATTTGTGGC
The DNA here is from genome assembly GCF_905171775.1 of Rana temporaria. NCBI lineage: Eukaryota > Metazoa > Chordata > Amphibia > Anura > Ranidae > Rana > Rana temporaria. The sequence continues at coordinate 416,734,527 of NC_053491.1, read as the reverse complement.
TATTGAAGAATATAGTTCAATAAACGTTTTTGTGCCTGGCGATCAGCTTTAACCACTTCCTGTCTGCCCCATTTTTACTGTTACAAGGAGGCTCTCCTGTGCAGAATCACAAAATATTCAGAGCAAAAGTCGATCTGCAGTTGCCGGGCACTCAGTGTCCTCCGGCACCCGCCAATCTGTGGTAATACACAGAGAACAGGAATCTGCCTATATAAACAAGGCAGATCGACATTCTGACAGGGTAGAAAGTAATGATTCTGTGTTCCTGCAAAGTAGGGACTAGAATCTATCTCTTCCCCTAGTGAAAGCACCAAACTGTGTACACAAAAACACTGGCTAGGCACACAGTTAACCCTTTGATTGTCCTAGATGTTTAACCCCTTCCCAGGGGGTGTCATTAGTACAGTGACGGTGCATATTTTTAGAACTGATCACTGTATGAGTGTCAGTTGATGTCCTATTGTCCGTCACAATAACGCAATCCCGCTATATGTCGCTGATCGCCGCCATTACCAATATAATTTTTTTTTAAATAAAAGTTCCATAAATATATCCCATAATTTGTAGACGCTATAACGTTTGCGTAAACCAAACAATATATGCTTATTAGTATTTTTTATTTTTTCCCGCAAAAACATGTAGCAGAATACATATTGACCTAAATGTATGAAGAATTCATTTTTTTTAAATGTATTGGATAAGTTTTAAAGCAGAAAGTAAAAAAATAGAGGGCCGAATTCACAAAGAGTTACGCCGGCGTATCAGTAGATACGCCTACGTAACTTGGAATCTAAGCCCGTCGTAAGTTTAAGTGTATGCTCAAACTGAGATACACTTAAACCTAGCCAAGATATGATGGCCTGCGCCGTCGTATCTTAGGGTGCTATTTTTCCGCTGGCCGCTAGGTGGCGCTTCCGTTGATTTCGGCGTAGAATATGTAAATTACTAGATACGCCGATTCTCGAACGTACGCTTGCCCGTCGCAGTAAAGATATGCCGTTTCCGTAAGAGATACGTCGCGTAAAGATAAACATGCCCCCTAGGTGGCGTAACCAATGTTAAGTATGGCCGTCGTTTCCGCTTCGAAATTTGTAAATTTTACGTGGTTTGTGTAACTCGTCCGTGAATGGGGCTGGACGTAATTTATGTTCACGTCGAAACCAATGACGTCCTTGTGGCGTACTTTGGAGCAATGCACACTGGGAAATTCCACGGACGGCGCATGCGCCGTTCGGGAAAAACGTCAATCACGTCGGGTCACCCAAAATTAACATAAAACACGCCCCCTCATCCTCATTTAAATTACGCGTGCTTACGCCAGCCCCATTTACGCTACGCCGCCGTAACTTAGGAGGCAAGTGTTTAGTGAATACAGCACTTGCCTCTCTGACTTACAGCGGCGTAGCGTAAATACGATACGCTGCGCCGCCGTAACAATGCGCACCCCTACCTAAATCCGGCCCATAGTTTTTTTCAATATTGTCGGTCTTTTTTTGTTTATAGCGCAAAAAAATTTAAAACACAGATGTGATCAAATACCACCAAAAGAAAGCTCTATTTGTGGGGGGGGATGACAAATTGTATAAGGGTATAGTGTCACGCGACCGCGCAATTGTAAGTTAAAAAAAAAGAAAAATTACCCTTCACTGATTAGTAAGGGAAATATGTTCAGCATGGTGATGTCACTGCTGGTTTGAGAAGGCAATAACTGAACTTGGATTATTATCCTTTATGGCTATTGGGGAATATATTTAAATACAATTTTTGTGCCCGGAGCTTAGCTTCAAACGGTTTTTCACTTTAAGGCCTAGTACACACGAGAGGATTTATCCGCGGATTTGGATCCGATGGAGTGTACTCACCATCGGATCGAAATCCGCGCCGAAATCCCCTCGCGATGACGTGTCGCGCCGTCGCCGCGATGATGACGCGGCTTCGTGCGCGACGCTGTCATAAAAGGAATTCCACGCATGCGTCGAATAATTACGACGCATGCGGGGGATCCCTTTGGACGGATCGATCCGGTGAGTCTGTACAGACCACCGGATCGATCCGCGGGAGCCAATTCAAGCGGATAGATTTGTAGACATGTCTACAAATTTTTATCTGCTGGAATTGGAAAATTTCCGCAGGAATGTACACACCATAGAATCTAGCCGCTGAAACAGATACACTGAGATTTTTCAGCGGATGGATTCTATCGTGTGTACGGGGCCTAAGAAAAATGTGGAAGGCATGTAAAACATTACTTTAAGCCAAATACTGTCTTTTGTTTATCCAATAAATGGTTCTGGTTTTAGCTTTTTTTTTTTTTTTTTCCCTCTTATTAACATTATATTGATCAGTATTGTATATTTCTATCTCTTACTTGATATATTCTATTATGACTGCACTGTAAAATATTTTATCTGCTCCAGATAATAGGTAATGAACTACAATCTAGATACATTTTTATTTGCAAGAATATGTTTTTCTTAGATCTTTGCTTTGAAATCACCTAGTATACTTATGTAAATGTATGGGGAAATATAAGGGGTGTTGTACATGGGAAATACAAAACAGAGCTGTGTTAGTTTCTGACAATGTGTAAATTTAGTAAATAAGACACAGCTTATGTTAATAAATGAAGAAACCTGAGTATGCTTCCTAAACTCCCACCATGTGTAGAGGCCCAACAGAGTAGGGTGGAAATATTTCATGGGAGGAATGCCTTGTTTCTATATCTTATCACATTCTTATGCAACACTGTAGAACCTATCATAAATTGTATAATACAAGAGCCTATGTAATTGTATACCTTTGCTTTCATTTAACATTTTAGTTTTGGTAAATCTAAGGGAGATTGTGCAATCAGACTGTATTGCTATTAGATTGTAAGCTCTTCTGAACAGGGCCCTCTTAATCATCTTGAATTTTATTGTATTATAACTATATTGTCTCCCTTTTATTTTCTAAAGCGCTGCTTAAACTGTTGGCGCTATATAAATCCTATATAATAATATTGTGTATGGGCAGCGTTAGACGTTACATGTGTGCTCCCACTACGTAGGCCTCCTCCTCCTCCTCCTGCCTGCGTTCATAGGGTTTAAAGCCGCTCCTCCAAGGGAATTTTTTGAAGTGCTCCTCGAGCCTGTGCGGTCGCCAATACGGGGTTGATGTCAAACAATAAGGGTGTGTGCACCCCTACCCAGACGTTTGGTGAAGTGGGACCTGGAGCTAGCGGCAGTGAAAATGTTGTACTTCAATTCCCCCAAATCCAGCCCAGTAAGCAAAAAGAACCACATCAAAGAGAATCTGCCACTATGCCCATTTGTAGGAAAATGGATGGGTTCTCTTGGAAGAAGACCATCCCACCCACTGATCCTCTGACTGTTCTGCATCTCCATTGGAATAGATCCCACATCAATATATGGTCCTTCTGTGTATGAGGAACCATGTGTCATCCTCCCAAGATGTAGGGCTCGGGTCGTACCAGCTAATCTCCAAGGAGGAGAAAGAAGCTAAGCCCTGACATCATCTTAAATATGGAAAGGAATGTTTGGACTGCCGCACTCTGAAAAAACATATACCTATGTGGAGCAGTGACTACAATTTCTCTGACATCATCTTACATGGGTGTGGAGCAATGGAGTGAGCGCGCGCTAGAGAGAGCGCGCGTGAGAGAGAGAGCGTGCGCAAAAGGGAGAGAGAGTGTGCGCGCGAGAGAAAAATATAGAACATTTTCTATATCTAAAGTCCGATGGAATTCATTGAAATTTCCGATTAAAAAACTGATGGGGCTACACACAATCGGAAAATCCGATGGAAAAAGTCCATTGGACTTTTTCCATTGGAAATTCCAACCGTGTGTACGGGACATAAGTTGATCAGGACCGTATTGCATTGTGTGGTCAGTAGAACATCCTGAGCTGAACATGCTTATGTGATGAAGGGGTGGGCATGTGATGAATGTGCCTATGCCCGATTTCTTGTACAGTTAAAGTGGACCTAAACACTTCTATACTTTACAGCCAAAGAAGCTGCCATCTTGGCCTCTGTTTGATCTGCAGTTGCCATAATGCTGCACGTGATGAGTTATGACACTAGCCATGTGATGGCTCGACAGTCTGGTTGATAGTACAAGCACCAGTGGCAGTTATCATTAGCGGCATACCTTCAATGCAACTGATTTGGGAAACGGTTAAATCAATGGATCTAGTTCTGCTTTAAAGGCCGAGGTAGGCACCTGACCAGGTTATTTTTCTAAATTAAAATTAAATGAGGTTGGTAATGAACAGGATGGAGCCTGTAAACAAAATTACACGATCGTTTAGTTGCGTATAGGGCAGAATAATCCTTTAAAGACATAGTTCACTGCCTATGCAGATAAGGGGTGTCTATAGGTAAAAACAAACTGTGCAGCGTCGGTGCGGGATATCCTATGCCTCCCATAGTTCCAGACAAAGCGCACCAGGTCTGCCTGCAGCCTCTTCAAGACTACATACGTAATCGGGATGGGCAGTGTCCGGAAGAGATAGAGGAGTATGGGGAGGATAGTTATCTTCACAGAGGCCATCCTCTCCAGGAGAGAAATATGATGGACCTTCCACTTCTGTAAAAGGTCACTTATGGACCGGAACAGGGGGGGAAAGTTAGCTTGGTACAAAGTTGCTTAGGATGGGGTGATCTGCACCCCCAAATATTTTAGGGCTGCCGTCTTCCAGTGGCACGGGAAGCCCTGCTGCAGGTGTTGTACTTCTGCTGCTGGGATGTTAATAGGGAGAGCTTCGGATTTAGTCGAGTTTAATAGCCAGAGAGGGATTTGTAGAGGTCGTATACCCCACCTTTTTAATGAAATGCCCAACAAACGCAGCCTCGCCAGCGCCCATCAAAGCAGCCTCGCCAGCGCCCATCAAGCACAGCCTTGCCAGCGCCCATCAAGCGCAGCTTTGCAATCGCTCGTCAATGCAGCATCGCAAGCGCCCGTCAATGCAGCCTTGCAAGCGCCCATTAATGTAGCCTTGCAATGCCTCGCCCATCACTGCTTCCATTCACTCGGGAGTCGGGACACAAACACAGTTCTCCGCTGATGCGGAGACTTGGTTGCTTTCTGCAGAGAGAAGAGAGTAAGAATACCAGTGGCTGGGTTCCCCTAAGCAGCAGGGCGCCCTAGATGGCTGCCTAGTTTGCCTAGTGGTAGCACTGGCCTGGTGTAGTTAATTTACATATCTCTGGAAGCCTGACTGAAAAACTCCCAGAGATTGCATCCCCCTGTTCTGCCTTGTTGCTATGATGTTGCTAAGACACATCCAGCTGTTACTGTTCACCCCCTTCACCAGAGGAGCGAGCTCTCAAACGCTGAGCTCAGAGATTGCATCAGGGAAACAAAAGCACATATGAAGCGGTATGAATCAGAGAGTGTTTACTCCTGTACTGCACAGATCTGGATGAAATGCACAAAGCACACCAAGAATTATTATAGACAATATTTGCTTATCCTGGACTTTAACTTTATAAGACAGAAGACACAGAATCACGATAAAACCTAACACATCTTGGTACACCCTGAATGTGAAGCAGGGTCAGGCCAGCCTCACCCCCCTTGCCACCACCACTGGGTATAGAACTTACAACCAGTAAGACCCCCACCACTCAGACCACCCACACCAATCCACAGTACTACACCTGCTCACCCCCTTCTTTTTACCCTTGCTACCTGCTGTACATACGACAGAGGATCACCAAGCGGGAACAAGCAGCCGCGACCTGCGCCTACAACAGGAAAGAACCCCAGGCCACCGTCACCTTAGTCTGGTTGATCCAGGGTCCATCCGATCGCCTTTGAGGGATCAGGAAGGATTTTTTTCTCCCCCGCTGTAGCATATTGGCCTCGCTCAGCAGGTTTTTTTTCGCCTTCCTCTGGATCAACCAGGAGGGTTAGATTGGGGGGCCCACTGCACCGCCACCGATCATCAGCAGCAGCGCACCTTATAAACCAATCATTTAAGGAAGGCATGGTGCCGACCTTCCTAAAACAAGGCATCAATTTATTTATTTTTTTAAAAAAAGAACAACCTCGACCCAAACCACCGTCGACCTATAACAGGTCTCAGCGTCTTCTCCAAGGTCATGGAGAAAGCTGTAGTGCAACAGGTACAACATCATTTAGACACCCACAAACTACTGGACCCACTACAAATCGGGTTTCCGGCCAGGTCACGGCACAGAAACAGCACTTCTCAAAATATGGGATGGGATGTCTTCTGATACTGCTGGACCTTAGTGTGGCGTTTGACACAGTAGATCACAAAATGTTGCTGACTCGGCTCACAGAAGTAGCCAGAGTCGCAGACTCAGATCTACCCTGGTTCTCATCATTTCTGGAAAATCGATCCCAGACAGTGAAACTAGGACCTTTCACTTCAGAAGCACGTACTCTGACATGTGGAGTCCCTCAAGGGTCCCCACCTGTCGCCCGTGTTATTCAATATTTATCTTCGCCCACTCCTCAAAATTATCAGCAACCAGGATCTACTCTACCATTCCTACGCCAATGATACTCAGCTCTACTTTCGTATAAACAACAAAAAGGACCATTACCTTGAACTAGAAAAATCCCTCACTTTGATAGACAAATGGATGACGGAGAGTCACCTCAAACTCAATGGATCAAAAACAGAACTCCTTCTGGTCCATGCAAACACAGAGATCTGCCAGGACGACATGGCCGCCCCGCCCATAATTGGACAGACCATTACCCCCAGCACCAAAGTCGAAAGTCTAGGAGTCATTTTTGACTCTGACGTGACAATGGATGCTCAAATTGGGTCAGTAGTCAGCGGGTCTCAACATCTCCTGCGTCTACTAAGAAGACTCGTGCCCTTCATTCTGAAAAAATACACCGCAGTAGTGGTGGGAACACAAACTCCAAGCTCGACTATGCCAACTCCCTGTACCTAGGTCTCCCAAAATACCAGATTGCCCGTCTGCAAGTCGTCCAGAATACGGCAGCGCGACTGGTAACAGGGAAAAAACCCTGGGAATCAATTTCCCCCTCCCTGAGGTCCCTCCATTGGCTGCCCGTCAAGGACCAAATTACATTCAAGGCCCTCTGCCCGACACACAAATGTGTACAAAGCACCACCCCCCAATATCTATGTGAGAAAATAAAATATCACAACCCCAATCGCATTCTCCGAACAGCTAACCAAAATCTACTACAAATCCCCAAGGCCCGTTACAAGAGCAAATGAGAATGAAGATTTGCAGTCCAAGAACCTCGACTGTGGAACTCATTACCAACTCACATCTGAACGGAAGAGAATCACCAGGCCTTCAGAAATAAACTCAAGACCCATCTTTTCTGAAGGCTAAATAGAAGGAAAATGGATGCCAAGTGCCTTGAGGCGATTCAGTTCGCATTTGTAGCGCTCAGGGGCGGACTGACAACTCATGGGGCCCCTGGGCAATAGAAGATTATGGGGCCCCCGGCTTACAGATGGCCACCACGCCAGGAGGCAGTGCAGAGGCGGGGCAGCTAAAATCTCTGGATTTTCACATCAAAAGCATGTCAGTTTCGGACATATCAGGGACAGATATAAAAAAAAAAAAAAAACACAGATGATTTTTACATACTGTCCCTGGTTTTACTGAGCCTGGAAACCCTGATGGGGCCCCCTAGTGGCATGGGGCCCGCGTGCAGTGCCCGAGTGACTCAATGGTCAGTCCGCCCCTGGTAGCGCTATATAAGTTATTCACTCACATGACACGTTGCTTCAATGTAATTATTCCATGTGGTTATTTTTTTAAAATCTGTCTACACTCTCATGCAATCCTGATGTGAAACACACTCCTGTAAAGGAATGCCTGGAAAATAAACATTGTTCAGCAGATTATATGCTGCAGACTAACTGTAGCTGGAAGAACATACAATTACAGCAATGAATCATCACACAAGATTAGACACACAGTCCTTTCTGTACAGAGTGGAAGTATTCTAGCTCTATTTTAGAAATGCTTTTCATTGAAGTAGCTACTAATAGAATTCCCAACTATGTAAAAGTGTTCACAGCTGCAGAGAAATCGGGATATTGGCATAAGTCTGTGCCGTGCTGCCTGTTGATGTACCAGGCAAAGTGACAGTTGATGGTCTTCAGTGGCATTATTGGACAGGGAGTCAGCTGTGTGATTGGCAATATGACTCGCCACCATGCCAGCTTCAGTTTTTAAAGATCTTCAAATTAATTTTTAAATACTATTAAAAATGATTTTATGTAAACTAGTTTAAGTTAACTTGCCTTTAAGAATTACACGCATTGACTTTTTAGGTGTACATACACTCAGGAGGACGAGGTAAGGCCTTCTACATTTGGGGGGGGTTGCAGTGACTTATGGGTCACAGAGGATTCATATAATATATTATATTTTTACATTGGCATTTGTTTTATTATATTTTTCTACGTTTTTCTTGCTATTTAGTTAAAGGGTCACTAAAGGAAACATTTTTTTTATCTGAAATGACTGTTTACAGGGCATAGAGACATAATAGTTAACTGATTCCTTTTAAAAATGATTAAAAATAGATAAAAAAACAATCATATAATGTGCCTGCAGTGTAGTTTCGTTTTTGCTTTTGTTTGCTGGTTCTCTGATGTACAGAGAGCCACTAGAGGGCAGTCAGCCAATAGAGAGCAGTGATACTTTGTCTAAAACTCCTCAGCACCAATCCAGTTTAGTTTTACACACAGTAATCACACCTCCTTGATTAGTGACCACCGTGAGAAATCTCCCAGTACTGTGGTTATCAGGAAACCGGCAACCAGGAAGTGTCCATAACAGAGGATTTACGGCAACATGAAAGCAAAAACGAACAATGAGGACATGAAACCAGGACTGCAGCAAGGTAAAGGAAGCTATTTAGCTAAAAAAAAATATTCCTTTAGTGACCCTTTAAACCTTCCTAGTTAATTTCTTATAAAAAAAAGAAGAAGAAAGGGCAATAAACCACAGTGATCTTTGATCTCTTTCATGTTGTTCAGGTAGATCTTATGCCGCGTACACACGATCATTTTTCAGCATGAAAAAAACCGTAGTTTTTCAGCATGTCGAAAAAACAACGTTTTCCCAACTTTATTAAACCGATGTTGCCTACACAGTGAAAAATTACATTCAGCGCCAAACAAAATAAAAATAGAATAAACTAAAATACAAAAGCTGCTCCTCAAAAACAATACTGATTGTAATAAATGAAAAAATATATAGAGGGCGCTAGACCACTCAGTGATACTAAATATTAAACCAAAGTGATCCTGTGAAAAAATAGTTATAAAAATATAACTATTCAAAAAGATATATAATAAAAATATTTTTGAATTACAAAAGTGTCTCTGTGTCAAAAAAACTTTTTTATATATAAATAGTCCCAATAAGTGTTCAATCAATGCATCACATATAAATAAACAAATCTTCTTTCTTGAGTTTTCTTTATGTGAAAAAGGAAAGCCATCACCAACAAATCCAATCTTCTTAATCACCCTCTATTGGTGTTGAAGCAAACAGATGCGCTTACCGGAATTTATGGACTATTATAGTTAAACAATAGTCTGCTAGACTTATGCAGGATTGTGCCTGCATGCACATCGGACAGGAAAATCAATATTGAACCTCGGTACCAGGGATTCCAGATAGGATATGAAACAAACAAAAAGGCAATGGAGATGCCAATAGTGTAATATTGCTTAAAATTTATTGTATATTAAAAAATATATAGAAAAAACAAGGTACATATGGCCAAGGTGGCCTCTTACTTTAAAAGTGCCTACCCGGCACTGGGGCTGCAGGCGTGTCACCGCTACCTTGCGGTGCGGTACGTAACAGGGCCATCTAGTCCGGTGCTGGCTCCGTAGCACGGCTCGGCGTCCCAGCTGTCAGCTAGTACGGGCAGGGAGGCACGTCACGTGATCGGGTCCGCCTCCGACGTACGTTTCGTCAGGTACAACGTCTTCAGGGGGGCGTGCCCGATCACTAATGCATGATGGTATATGTAGTCTCGAAGAGACTTCTGATTGGTCCAAATTAAAAAGGTGAAGAAAGCAGCCGCGGTGCCGTTTAAGCTGCACATTAAGCATAACAGTCAAAAATAAAAAGATGGAACTTCGCATTATGGTTTGGCAGCACTGGATGCCCCAATAGTTTGCTCTATAGACCAGAAAAAGAAACACAACACAAACTGAAAAAAAGGCCTAGCAAATACAAAAACCCGGGGGAGGCTAAAAAATTACTACACTCGCATCCCTCCGGGCGTGCACACCCAATTCTATCATAAACACTAGTATATATTGAAGAACCATCTCGCAGGCCAGGCGCCACACAAAGGTGACTTAATGATAGAAATAGGGCATATTGATATGTTGTATATGTTTGATGAGGGATCCCTAACATCAATGACATAGACAACACAGGTTGGGGATAACTGAACACCTTGGCATCCCTCCAGGCGTGCAAAACGCTAGTTCACCCAATCATAGGAAAAAAATATATATTTAAAAATTAAAAATTCCATGCACAAGTGTGCGCACGTGTCTCTAAAAAATTGATTCTGGCAAATATAAACAAGGATATAAATATCTATGGAAATGGGCAGGTGGAGAAAACTAGTACAAAAACTCCCTACCCATAGAACCAATGAAAAAAGGCTTAATATAGGAAGCTGAATGGAATATAATGCCACTTGGATGGACTCGATCACCAGAGCACAAGCCAAGTTTGACAAGTTATTCCATAACCCATTACCAAAACTCATTAACAGTGGAGAGTAATAGAAAGCAAAAATGGTAAATTGCTAAACTTAGCTATAGAAAACTTGAATCTGGAAGGTTATTATATTAATCATTGGCTAAAAAGCAGTTTAGGTCTAGCTCGATATTGAGACCAGTGGGCTGCATGGTACGTAACCTATGCACCCACTTCATCTCGTTCTGTGAGACACTCCTGGTCATGTGCGTACCCCTCCAATGCTTACTGATTTTATCTATACCATAAAAGGTACATAGGCTTGGGTCGCTATTATGATATTTAGTAAAGTGTCTAGAAACACTATGATTTGGGAACTCTTTTGCAATATTTGTTAGATGCTCATTTATTCGTGTTTTAAGTTGTCGGGTGGTCCTGCCGACATACTGAAGTGAGCACGGGCACTCGAGTACATAGGTCACATGATCAGATCCACAGGTTTGATTGTAAAACTCTCCCCTGTCACATTAGATTTAAAATGTGTGATCTTCTTTTTGTCTCCAGATTTACGTGTGGTTCTGCATGCTTTGCATCGAGTGCAGTGGTGAAACCCAGAACCATCTAGAAAGGTGACAAGTTTCTTAGGTGGATCAGGCACGTTGGGGGCTATTTTGTTACGCAATCCAGGGGCTTTCCTGTAGATAAATTTGGGTACACTGGAGATGGATGATTTCAGATCTTTATCCTTCATTAGAATAGGCCAATGTCGTTTGAAAATGGCCTCGACTTACCGGTGGAAGACGGATATGAAAGCGGCTTCACTTTTGAAATCTTTTTTTGGTTTTGAAGTTAGCAAAGTTTTTCTGTCTATAACGGAAACTTGATTAAACACTTGTTGCAAAGTCTCAGCCGCATATCCCTTCTCTAGGAATCTGTTGGTAAGATGTTTAGCTTGTACAAAAAAGTCCTCATCTGTGTCACAATTGCGTTTGAGTCGCATGTATTGCCCTTTGGGCACTGCCCCTATCCATAGAGGATGATGGCAACTTTTGGTAGGTACAAAACTATTGCGATCTGTGGCTTTGAAGTAGGTAAGCTTCTGGAATTTTTCTCCTTTCTTTCTTATGGTTAGATCCAGATAGTTGACAGTGGTCATGCTGGTTTCTGCTGTAAATGTCAACCCGTAGTTATTGCTGTTAATTTTTTTAAGAAAAAACTCCAAACTATCTACTGGACCTTCCCAAAACAAAAATGACATCATCGATATAACGTCTATAGAAACTCAAAGAAAAATGCTTATCCAAAAAGATGGTTTCTTGTTCCCATTTATTGAGAACAATGTTGGCCACGCTAGGGGCATAGCGGGCCCCCATTGCTACCCTGCCAATTTGGTTATAATATTGGTTATTAGCCCAAAAGTAATTATTAGACATCGCTATCTCTAATCCCTTAATCAAAAAGTTGATTTGGATTTTCTTTCATTTTGATTCCCGCTTTAAAGTCCAATGTAGGGCTATTAGAGCATCTTTCTGGCGGATATTGGTATATAATGACTCGATGTCAACTGTTACCATTATTGTTTGGTCGGTAGCTTGCAATTGTTGGAGTTCTATAATTAAATCTTTGCTGTCTTTAAGATATGACGGACTTTGTGATACAAGTGGTTTAAAGAAACCATCCAGATATTCTCCCATCCGGGAAAAGAGTGATCCGATGCCACTAATTATAGGTCTCCCAGGTGGATTTTCTTTGGTTTTGTGGACTTTAGGTAAGGTGTATAAGACCGGAATCCTCGGTGTATGGAGGATCAAGTAATCTGCTTCTTTGGTGTTTAAGATCCCTTGATCGATTCCTTCATTCACCCATTCAATGAGTAAGTTTTTTAGTTTTAAGGTAGGATCACCCCTCAGCAATTGGTATGTATTAGAATCATCAAGCTGTCTCTGCAACTCTTGGTAATAATATTCTCTTTTTAATATAACAAGCCCCCCCCCCCTTATCGACCGGTCTGACCACTATATTCCTGTTCCTCTCCTTTCCTTTTTCACATAAAGAAAACTCAAGAAAGAAGATTTGTTTATTTATATGTGATGCATTGATTGAACACTTATTGGGACTATTTATATATAAAAAAGTTTTTTTGACACAGACACTTTTGTAATTCAAAAATATTTTTATTATATATCTTTTTGAATAGTTATATTTTTATAACCATTTCGATGTTGCCTACACACCATCGTTTTAAAGAAAAAATGATCTAGCAAAGCGTGGTGACGTACAACACGTACGACGGCACTATAAAGGGGAAGTTCCAATTCGCCTTTGGGCTAATTCCGTGTTGGTAAAAGACAATTCGCACTTTTTTGTCTGTTACAGCGTGATGAATGTGCTTACTCCATTATGAACGGTAGTTTTACCAGAACGAGCGCTCCCATCTCATAACTTGCTTCTGAGCAGGTGCGGGTTTTTTATGTCGTTTTAGCCCACACGATCATTTTTTACAACACGAAAAACGACATTGTTTAAAACGAAGTTAAAAAATGCAGCATGTTCGGAAAAAAAAAATGTTGAAATGATGTGAAGCCCACACACGATCATTTTAAATGACGTTTTTGAAAAACTACGTTTTTTTCATGATCGTGTGTACGCGGCATTACAATAAGTCACTGCCTCTCGAAAACTCCAAGTAAAACTTATTTCTTTCAAGGTTTCGATATCTCAGAGAGCCACACATATACACCATATATTGTACAGCGCATACTTTTGCTACAAAAGGCAGCCCATGTAGGAGGCCTTTAGCAGATATTTAATCTTCTGCTGTGTCATTTTCAAGAAGTACAAAAAGTACTTGAACTTTTAGATATGATTCTAGTCCCAGCTATTGATCTATGACTGCCCTTGACATTTCTTACAAAACTGTAAAAATACCTGCATGCAGTAGGAGGCAGTTAGTTGAGCTACTTGCTCATTAACATAATGGAGACGAGGGGCCAGTGTTCATTGAGTGGGAGCAAACCTGAGAGCAACCTGCATAAAGAACTATGAAGAACGGATTCAACAACTTTAAACTTCAGAAGGAACAATGAAGGAGATCACTTCTAAAAACATAACTCTTGCTGTGCTCGTCATTATGAAATAAATGATCATAAGAACACAAAGCACATAGTTAAATATATAGTGTGTGACGTTTATATAAAAGTGGTATTCTCCTTCAGATGTAATTGCTGCCTGTGTAAATTATAGACCACGTAGTGTCTTGGACCACCCAGTCTCCTCTCACTCCGATGACCACTAAATGCTCAGCCACATTCTGCAGTCTCCCAGTCTTCTTCTCCCTCCATCATTTCCATATACATTCCTCAATAACATATGTAACTGTCCCCAACAGTTTGCCTGTGTCATTAAGTCCATCTACCCCACTTATCTCCAGGCTATAGGGATGCCGTGAAGAAACATTGGGAAACGACACATTGCAAATAAATACTATATGAAATTCCTAAAGACTAGGGGCCAGATCCACAGCCAGCCGGTGTAACTTAAATATTCGGATTTAAGTTATACTGCCGGAAAATTTCTACCTAAGTGCCCGATCCACAAAGCACTTACCTAGAAATTTTCGGCTGTGTAACTTAAATCCGGCCGGCGCAAGGCGTTCCTAATTTAATGGGGCGAGTCCCATTTAAATTAGGCGCGCTCCCGCGCCGGCCGTACTGCGCATGCTCACGACGTCATTTTCCCGACGTGCTTTGCGCGGTTTTACGTTGCGCCGGGTTTTGAGAATCGCGACGGGCGTAAAAAAAAAAATACGAGTTGCGGCGGGAACAAAAAAAAAATGTAAAAAAAAAAAAAAAATTTTGAAAAAAATAAAATAAAGACGGCAACGCGGGATAGAAGGGTCTACTTTTACAAGGCCTAAACAGTTTAGGCCTTGTAAAAAGCAGCCCTAATATTGCGACGGCAAACTAATACTTACGGAGAAAAAACAAAGCTTAAAAGCTTTGTGGATCTCCATAAGTGCTACTTTGCATACCCGAAGCGGCATTTCGACGAGAAATCCCCCGAGCGGCGGATGCGGTACTGCATCCTAAGATCCGACAGTGTAAGTCCCTTAGGCCCCTTTCACATTGAGGAGTTTTTCAGGCGGTACAGCGCTAAAAATAGCGCTGCTATCGCGCCTGAAAAACTCCTTTACTGCAGACTCAATGTGAAAGCCCGAGGGCTTTCACACTGAGGCGATGCGCTGGCGGGAGACAAAAAAATCTCCTGTCAGCAGCATCTTTGGAGCGGTGAGAGGAGCGGCATGTATACCGCTCCTTCACCGCTCCTTCCCATTGAAAACAATGGGAAACCGCGGCAATACCGCCCGCAATGCGCCTCTATAGAGGCGCATTGCGGGCGGTATTAACTCTTTATCGGCCGCTAGCGGGGGTTAATACCGCACCGCTAGCGGCTGATACCCGCGGCAATTCCGGCGGTATAGCGCCGCTATTTTTAGCGGCGTTATACCGCCACCGCAGCTCCCGCCCCAGTCTGAAAGGGGCCTTACACATGTCGGATCTTCTCCCTATCTATGTGAAACTGATTCTGTGGATCAGTTCCATAGATAGAAACAGGGATACGACGGCGTATCCCTTTTGAGGATCTGG
Organism: Rana temporaria; assembly: GCF_905171775.1. Lineage (NCBI taxonomy): Eukaryota > Metazoa > Chordata > Amphibia > Anura > Ranidae > Rana > Rana temporaria. The sequence goes on along the minus strand of NC_053491.1, from coordinate 416,719,171 downwards.
CCCTAGGTCTTCCAGGGGAAAAAAATTAAAAAAGTTACATGCTGTACTTTAACTAGTAAAAGCCCAAAGACATACAGGCTTGCAGTGGAAATGTAATTGCTAAATTTAATCACACAAGGAAATAAAAAAATAAAAAAGTATTACTGATGACACTCAAATCTATCCAACAACGCAACTCACCTCTTCAGTCTCCTTGGTCACTACAAAATGACCAATTGACATATCAGTATGTAAGTCCCCAATTTCTATTATTGTCCAGATCTTCACCTCCATAGCATTTCCAAAATATGCCCTTTCTTAATTAATGACCTCTCAAAGCTGCCAATTCACTCCCTTATCTCTCGCCTTGACTACTGCAACTTCCACTTTGTTGACCTACCTTTTCAACATTTTAACTAGGGTTGTCCAGATACCGATACTAGTATCGGTAACGGGACCGATACCAAGCATTTGCACGAGTACTTGTACTCGTGCAAATGCTCCTGATGCTTCACCCGATACCTGGGATGGAAGAGAGAGGTGGCGTACAACAGGAAGTCAGCGGGCGGGGACAAATCTCTCACTGTACAGAGATGGCTGCGGTGTGTGCGGTGGAATAAGCTCCCCCCCGACAGATGCCTTCTAGTGCCGGCCCCGCCGTGACATCAATCAACAGTTCAGGAGGTGGAATAGGAGAGCAGAAGAAAGTGCTGCTGGAGCTATAGGGGAACAATGTGCATGTGAGTAATAACCTGCCGATCTGTTCTCACTCACACACTGTCTGCATAGTGCGAGGAGCCCAAAAGCAGATCTGTCCCCCCCCCCCCCCCAGCTCAACTCTCACACATCCCTCCTTGCAGTGGCTCCCAGGTCACGCTTGTGAGACATGAACGATGTCTTAAAGAGGGCAGGGCCCGCTGATCTCTGGAAGTCTCTAAGGAGGGGGGGGGGGGCTTTGAGCTAATAGGGGTCTCTAAGAGGGGGTACTGACTGCTGATATAATGCGTGGTAACCAACCATTAGATCAGCAGCACCCCCCTTGGAGACCCCCATTAGCTCACAGCCCACCTTATATCAATGCCCCCCCTTATCAGTGCCGCCTATCTCTGTCCATCATTGCCGCCTATCTGTGTCGCACATCAGTGCAGCCCTCTAAGTGCCACTTCATCTGTGCCCATTATTGTCGCACATCAGTGTAGCCTTATAAGTGCACTTCATCTGTGCCCATCATTACCACCTATCTGTGCCATCTTTCAGTGTGTGCCACCTATCCGTGCCATCCTTCAGGGTGTACCAGCCATCCGTGCCACCTATCAGTGCCATCTTTCAGTGCCAGCCATCAGTGCATGCCACCTATCGGTGTTCATCCGTGCTGCATAATCAGTGCTACCTATCAGTGCCCATCCATCAGTGCCACTTCCAGCCATCAGTCAGTTCCACCTTTTAATAGCAATAAGAAGAGGAAGATGGACAGCCGCACTCCGGGAAAATGGATTGTCTACAAGGCTCACCTGGAGCGGTGAAAATCTCTCAGTTCCACCTTTTAGAGCCCATCAGCCAGTGCCATCTATCAGTGCGTCACATGACATTAAAAATAAGTATCGGTATCGGCCAGTACTTGGAAAAAAAAAAGTATCGGTACTTGTACTCAGTCTTAACAAAAGGGGTATCGGGACAACCCTAGTTTTAACTATCATTTAGCCTAGGTTCACATTGCTGTCACGTGATTTGATATGCTAAATTGCATGCCAAGTCAGCAGCAATTGTCGGCAATGGCACCGATTCCCAAAAGTAGTTTCTGTACTACTTTTGGCGACTTCAGGGTAAGATATGTATAGTCCTCTGGTGCGGCAACCTGCAGATGATGTCTCTGAAATCGCCCCCGAAGTCTGACCGACATCCCGCTATGAAATTGTGCCAGTTCAGCCGAACTCGCACAAATTTCAATCCCGCTGTCGGTGTGAACCTGGGCTTAATGTCATTTTTGGGATTTGGTAACAAGGCATTAGGACTATGGAACACCATGAAAATAAAGTAAAAAGTACCTTTGAAAATAAGAAGTAGAGTGATTTTGGAAAATGCAGACAAAGGAATAAATGAAAAACAGTACTTAAAACGGAGTTCTGCCAAATGAGCGTTATATTCCATCCAGCAGCTGGACGATAGTACTAACAGATGTGAGGAGATAGAGCCATGCCAGCCGAAACCTAACACATGTAAAGGTGTGCCTCTAAATGAATCAAATGTTATTCTGTCTTCTGTACTCTGGAATATTACCCTGCGTTCCCAGCATTGTTGCACAAACCCAAAGGAAGACTCTTTTCCTTTTCACCTGGTCAGGTGGCTCTGAGGCCTACAAATCCACTCATCAGAAAACTATGTTCTGATAATGGCTGAATTTACCATAACCGAGCAGAGAACTTCTAGAGCTGAAGCAATCACATCAAGCTTCTGTGCAGAACTTTTTTCAGTTTGCCATTTGTGTGGGAATCTAGGCCGCATTCCAGCATGGCCTCTGGACAGAAGCCATATCTTGTATATCTCAACCAGTGACAGAAAACGGCACACTTTTTGGCAGGCTCCATACTGCTGTCTGCATTTTATACTGAGCTACAAAAAAAGCATTGGTCTTACATTTCATGTTATAAGGATGGAAGGTACAATACAATCTGATTATGTGGGATAGCCCTCTGGAAAATGTATTTTCCAAACATATAACTCACGTTTCACTTAACAGAGTTATGTATTTAACCTGTTCTTACCAATACTTTTTATTGAAAATTTGAGAAAAAAAAAATTATAATATATATATATATATATATATATATATATATATATATATATATATATATATATATATATATATATATATATATATATATATATACATACATACATACATATACATATAGATTTTCTTTTCTATGTGTTTTAAGTGGTGGAAATGTTTATATATATATATATATATATATATATATATATATATATAAACTATACACACACACACATATATATATATATATATATATATATATATATATATGTGTGTGTGTGTGTGTGTGTGTGTGTGTGTGTGTGTGTGTGTGTGTGTGTGTGTGTGTGTGTGTGTGTGTGTGTGTGTGTGTGTATGTATGTATGTACAAGATAATCAACAAGGAACAAAAAGGCCACAAAAAAAAGAGAAGTTTACCTGTCACGCTTTTAAACACGATATATATATATATATATATATATATATATATATATATATATATATATATATATATATATATATACACACACACACACACACACACACACACATATACATACATACATACATATATATATAAACATTTCCACCACTTAGACACATAGAAAAAAAATCTACCACTATGCTATAGATATTCATCAAAATGCAAAGGATATTGAAGGTGAAACATAGAAGGTATATTCCAGCGAGTCTACTTTATACATGACTTAGCATGATAAACTGCCACAAGATAATCAACAAGGAACAAAAAGGCCACAAAAAAGAGAAGTTTTCCTGTCACGCTTTTAAACACGATATGGATAGAGAGAGGGAAACAGATAACATGGCCATAAATCCATCATATACACTCACCAGCCACTTTATTATTATATATTTGTTAGTTAGTAGCGGGTTGGACCCCCTTTTGTCGTCAGAACTGCCTTAATTCTTCATTACATAGATTCAACAAGGTGTTGGAAAAATTCCTCAGAGATTTTGGTCCATATTGACAGGATGGCATCACGCAGTTGCTCCAGATTTATCGGCTGCACTTCTATTGGATGAGATCTGGTGACTGTGGAGGACAGTGACCCAGGCATGTACTGGCCATCGGGACCACCGGTGAGTTTCCCGGTGGGCCGGAGGCTCAGTGGGCTGGTCATGAGCAGTCCTGGAGCCACTCTGACAGCGAGTAATCGCAATTTCACTCCTGTCAGGAGGAGAAGCTTCCGTCACTTGCTGGAGGGAGGATTAGGCTTTCTGCTCCCTCCAGCCAGCAGACTTTCCGTCCTGTCTCCCCTTATCACTTGACTGGGGAGAGTAAGAAGAGAAGCTGCCTTCAGAACTGAGTACACGTGGGAGGTGGAGCAGAGGGGTGTCACTCTGACGCAAGGGGGCTGGTGATGGCACACTCTGACGCAAGGGGGCTGGTGATGGCACACTCTGACGCAAGGGGGCTGGTGATGGGACTCAAAATTTAGGTGGGCCGGTCTGGATAAAGTCCAGAACCAAATTTTTGTCCCAGTCCAGCCCTGCAGTGACCTCATTGTCATGTTCAAGAAACCAGTGGTGAGATGATCTGAGCTTTGTGACATGGTGCATTATCCTGCTGGAAGGAGCCATCAGAAGATGGGTACACTGTAGACTTAAAGGGATGGACATGGTCAGCAACAATACTCAGGTAGGTCGTGGCGTGTAAACAACGCTCAATTGGTACTAAGGGGCCCAAAGTGTGCCAAGAAAACATCCCCCACACCATTACACCACCAGCCTGAAGCATTGATAGAAGGCGGGATGGATCCATGTTTTCATGTTGTTTTCGCCAAATTCTGACCCTACCATCTGAATGTTGCAGCTGAAAATCGAGACTCATCAGACCAGGCAATGTTTTTGTAATCTTCTATTGTGCAATTTTGGTAAACATGTGCGAATTGTAGCCTCACTTTCCTGTTCTTAGCTGACAGGAGTGCCACCCGTTGTGGTCTTCTGCTGCGGTAGCCCATCTTCTTCAAGGTTCAATGTGTTGTGCCTTCAGAGATGGTATTCTGCATACCTTGGCTGCAACCAGTGGTTATTTGAGTTACGGTTGCCTTTTTATCATCTCAAACCAGTCTGCTCATTCTCCTCTGACATCAACAAGGTATTTTCCTCCACACAACTGCCGCTCACTGGATATTTCTTCTTTTTCAGACCATTCTCTGTAAACCCTGGAGATGGTTGTTCGTAAAAATCTCAGTAGATTAGCAGTTTTTGAAATACTCAGACCATCCCGTCTGGCACCAACAACCATGCCACATTCAAAGTCACTTCAATCCCCTTTCTTCCCGATTCTGATGTTTGATTTGAACGACAGCAAGTTGTCTTCACCATGTCTAGATGCCTAAATGCATTGAGTTGATGCCATGTGATTGGCTGATTAGCAATTTGTGTTACCAAACAATTGAACAAGCGTACTTAATAAAATGGTCAGTGAGTGTATATCCCCCATATGTTGTGAAATTAGTGGGGATAAGAGGACGTGCCAAGGGGCTAGAACAACAACTAGGGTTCTGCCTCATCCCTACAACACTTCACTTGTGGCATAATGTCTCATAATGTATGGCTCACTGGTAGATCCAGAGGGCAATAAATAAAACTAAAAAAAGGGGGGAGCGAAAGAGACAGAAAAGGAGAACAAGGAAGAAAAAGAGGATGGAAAGAAGGGTGGAGGAAAGTAAAGAGTGCACCCTATCTATCTAATTAAGACATAGCTAGTTAAAGCGGGGGTTCACCCAAAAATACATTTTTAACATTACATTCAGCCGAGTTGTCCTAATGACAATCGGCTGTTTTTTTTTTTTCCGTACATACCGTATTTCACCGCCGCTTCCGGGTATGTCTTCTGCGGGACTGGGCGTTCCTATCTGATTGACAGGCTTCCGACCGTCGCATACAGCGCATCACGAGTTGCCAAAAGAAGACGAACGGCGGTGCGGCTCTATACGGCGCCTGCGCACCAACATTCGGTTTCTTTTGGCAACTCGTGACGCGTAGTATGCGACGGTCGGAAGCCTGTCAATCAGATAGGAACGCCCAGTCCCGCAAAAGATAAACCCGGGTATGTATGGGGAAAAAAAAAAAAAACAGCCGATTGTCATTAGGACAACTCGGCTGAATGTAATGTTCAAAATTTATTTTTTGGGTGAACCTCCACTTTAAAGTGGTTGTAAACCCCACTTTATGACTTTTACCTACAGGTAAGCCTATAATAAGGCTTACCAGTAGGTATAAAGAATATCTCCTGAAAACAAAGGGGAGGCACCCATGATGGCTGCTTAAGCCGGGAGCTCCGCACTGACCCGGTCATCTTGCCGCCCTAGCCCGGAACGAGAGGCAGCCGACGGCCCGAATTTTGGCCACACACTTGGGGGAACCTTCCTACTGCTTGTCTATGTACAGCAGTGCGGTCCGGCGGGACCCGAGGACCCGTTATTCGCCGGTGGAGATACCGAGCGATTCCAAGATGGCGACCGCGCCTCAGGTAATAGACGCCAGCGCTGGGGGAAAGAAGGAGGACAGACAAAGTATGTCACAAAAACCCATCTCCTATGCAGACATGACTGCCCATGGCGCTCCCGCTCTCCTGTCTATCTCACCAACAACCATAACTCCTAATATGGAGAATCCCTCACAGCAGCACTTAGCCTCTCCTGTCTCCCCCATGGGAGCTGCACTATCCCCCTCAGGCGCCATTTTCTCCTCAGGCATCCCTGAACCCATTATGCCTCAAAATGCAGGGGAACTTTTTCTAAAACTCTCTGAATTGCTGGAGAAAGGCCTGGCCAACACTGCCAACAAAATAACTAATGACATTAGAAATGATTTCCAAAACCTCGGCTCCAGAATGGAGGTGATAGAACAGAAATTGGATATCACTGTCTCTAGGGCTAATCAGAACACTGACCATATACATGCTTTGCAAGAACAACTTGACACTGCTTTGAACAGAATTGACGACCTCGAAAATCGTTCAAGGAGAGAGAATTTTAGGGTCAGGGGGATCCCAGAATCCATTCTAGACGTTTCCACAGCAGTACAGGACCTTATAAAGCACCTGCTACCGTCAATAAACGCTCATAAACTAGAATTGGACAGGGCACACAGGTCTCTTGGCCCTCTCAGAAAGGACGGTTCACCTAGAGACATTGTGGTAAAGCCACATTACTACACAGTTAAAGAGGAAGTAATGAAAGCCTCTCGTCAACATCCCTCCATACAGTTCCAAGGAGTCAATGTACAAATATTTGCGGACATTTCACCTCTAACCATCCAAAGGCGCAGGGCCCTGAAACCTTTGCTATCCATTCTACTGCAGAAAGAAATTCGATATTTGTGGGCCTTCCCATTTGCCCTGAAGTTCTCACTTAAGGGAAAAACGTATTCCTTCACATCTCTTCCTGAGGGGGAAAAAATTCTACTTTCCCTGAAGCTTATTACGCTGGATCCAGCAATGGACACCTCCTCCCCACAGGCAGGATCTTCCAAACGACCTACTCCTACCAGCCCTATCTCACCGCCATGGAAATTCAATAAGAGCAGACGTATTAAGGATTCAGTCACAACCTGACTTTTTTTTTTTTTTGTGTCATCAGATATGCTTTCCTTTTAAGGTTCCTGGAATGCCCGTGACGGGGCTTTTCTTAACCGGGGTTTTCCAACAACTTTGGGAGATCCCTGGTCCATTTGGTTCCCTACCTTTTCAACCACCTTGGGTTGTCTTTTTCTCCTTCACAGGATTGACTTTTGCGAGACTTATACTATATCTTGTATGCTACTGGTGCCACCGGTTTTGATCCGGGACCCTTCTCAGTTTGGCGGGGGGGACCGGGATCAAAGCCTCTTTGGTGTTTTACTACTGAAACCCAAATTTATTTTTGAACCACTCAGGTTTCCATACATATAGCTAAGGACTCACGGTCACTCGACCTAGTCTTAACCTTAGTAGTATTTTTGTGCTGTTACAATGCATTCTGATAGGTATTAATTAGATCCCTTCTTTTTTGATCTATGGGCTTCGGCTGCCCTTGTTCTACATGTTCTAAAATGTTACAGTTTTTGATATTATATATTACTAATAATTTTATGTGCCTTATTCCTCTCAGGGATGGCTATGACCGGGGCAGTTGCCTTGTGCCCCCGTCCAACCCTCGACTGTGGATTATCCGCTATCGGGAGTTGGACTGGTAGCCCTTGATTTGGGTTACGTGTATGTTTTGTTGGGCGGGAGGGGGGTGGGACTTCTTCCCCCCCACTCTTGCCGGTTTCATTTATTATGCTTAATCTTATGCTCCTTTTTTCTTTTCTCCTGCTTTTCTAGTCTTTTCTCTAAGGTTGCCAAGCTACGGACAGAATTCCTCATTAGCCCTTCTCCAGATCCAGGCTCTATATATGCCGTCTGCTCTCGGATCCCACGCCTCCTATCCTCTGGGGTAAGTTCACATAGCTACCACATGCTCTTACTATTTATTGGTCATGTCGCGTAACTCCACTCCATCTCCACTTCTTCGAATGGTATCTCACAATGTCCAAGGGCTAAATTCCCCTGTCAAGAGAAAGAAAGTGTTCCAATCCTATCGCTCCCAAAAACTAGAAGTACTTCTCCTACAAGAAACCCACTTTCCTACAAGTTATTCCCCTTCATTCATCCATACTCACTATCCTCAATTCTTCCTGGCAAATGCAGAGGACAAGACGAGAGGGGTTGCAGTGCTCTTCGCCAAATCGTGCAAATTTAAATCATTATCAGTGCACAGGGACCCAGAAGGGAGATTTATTCTAGTGAAGGGGTGGATAGATGAGCAACTTTTTTCTTTTGTGTCTTATTACGCTCCTAATAGAGGGCAACTTAAATTTTTTCAGTCAATGTTCAATGCCTTAGAAACACTCTTGGAAGGGATTGTCATATTTGGGGGGGATTCCAATGTGGCGTTCGACCAGAGTCTTGACAAATCCAGACCTCTGTCTTCACAATTGACCCGTCCTACTAGGACTAGTTCACAAATAGCTAAACTGATTTTTCAGCGAAATTTAGTGGATGTTTGGAGGGAATTTAACCCCTCCAAAAGGGATTATACCCATTTTTCCAACCCTCACCGCTCTTACTCGAGAATAGACCACATCCTTGTCTCCTCGAGACATGTCCCTCTGATCACTAAAGCACGCATAAAAGAGACAGCTCTTTCTGATCACTCAATGGTGATCTGTTCCCTTCAAGGAAGGACAGGAGTCTTTCGTCAGTTTCACTGGAAGCTTAACGAGACCCTCCTAAAGACCCTATGGTTGTCTTGGAGATTAAGAATGCACTTCAGGAATATTTTAGCCTAAATGATGTGGAAGGGATCTCTGCTGAGACTTTGTGGGCTGCGCATAAGGCTACGATCCGTGGTAAGCTCATACAAATTGCTGCTAAAATAAAAAAGGATAAAGCTTTGGAAATTGAAAAATTAGATAGGGAATTCACAGATTTGTGCAAACAGCACAAGAAAGATCAAGCTACGATCCAGATCTCTCAGCTGGACGCTGCTAGACTAGCTCTTAACTTAGCACTTACTGTAAGGGCTGAGAGGTCTCTGGGATGGAGCGGAGCGAAATTTTACCAACATAAGGATCGAATGAGTACTATGCTTGCCACCAAACTTTCACCTACTTACCGCACATTCTCTCTCCCAAAAATCAAAACTCGTGAGGGGACTACTACCCTTAACCCCGAAATCATTCTCAAAACTTTCCAAGGATTTTATTCTGAACTTTACCAAGCCGGCGACTCAGCTGGGATTCCTGAGATTCAATCCTATTTGGACAAATTGCCCATCCCTAACCTTCACACTGATCATGTGGAGCTTATGGAGGCCCCTATATCTGTGACGGAAACCTTGGATGTGATTAATAATTTAAAGGGAGGTTCAGCTCCGGGGCCAGATGGCTTTTCGACCCCTTATTATAAAAATTTTGCGGATATTCTTGCCCCTCACCTTACAAAATTTTTCAACTCTAAAAGAACGGGGGAGGACCTGCATCCTCAGCTGAACGAGGCATTCATATCTGTTATACCCAAACCTGATAAGGATCCGGAACAGGTAGAAAATTATAGGCCCATCTCATTGATCAATAACGACATGAAAATTCTCACGAAAATCTTAGCTAACAGAATAAACTCATTTATTACCCATTACATACATAAAGATCAAGTAGGTTTCATACCAGGGAGACAGGGTCCGGATCAGATCAGGCGGGCGATAGATGTTGTTTCGTTACTACAGTCGGGGTGGGATGGAGGTCCTCCCCAGGAAGGACTGCTTCTGTCTCTGGACCTTCAGAAGGCCTTCGATTCTATATCATGGCCTTACCTATTTGAGGTCCTGAAACGGTGGGGGTTTGGGGAGAATTTCCTGGGAATGCTGCGCTCCTTGTACTCAGGACCGCAGGCAAAGGTCAAATTGCAGGGATACTTCTCAGATCCTATATTGATCAAAAGAGGGACCAGACAGGGATGTCCCTTGTCTCCTATCATTTTTGCTGTGGCAATAGAAACCTTAGCTATTGTCATCAGGTCCAATCAAGATATTACTGGAGTTTCTTGTGGTCAGCAAACTCATAAATGTGCTTTGTTTGCGGACGACTGCCTCCTATTTGTTACCTCCCGGGAACCTCATTGGCTGCTATCTGTAAAGTGCTTGATTCATTTGGACATGTCTCGGGATTAAGGGTCAATATGAAAAAATCAATGGCATTGAACATTAATATACAACCTGCTCTAGTAGAGCGACTGAAGACTTTGTTTAGATTCCAGTGGGCTGACTCCTCTATTCGTTACCTGGGGATAAATCTGACTAATAAGTTTGAAAACCTTTATCAGGCTAACTTCCCGCCTATGTTCCGCAAACTCGAAACTGACCTACAAACATGGGCCACTCACAAAATATCCTGGCTAGGAAGGATCAATTCGGTCAAAATGACTCTCCTACCTAGACTGCTATATTTGTTCAGGTCTCTCCCAATCGCAATTAGGAAAGATCAGCTTAAAAAATTCCAGGGCAAAGTGTTGAAGTTTATTTGGAATGGTAGAGGATATCGGCTGCCCCAAAATGTCTTATATGGTCCCATGACTAAAGGAGGTTTGGGTTTACCACTCCTTTATCGTTACTATCAGGCAGCTAGATTGTCCCAACTGTCTTCCCATCTACTCCAGCAGAGAGAAACCAGATTGGATTGAGATGGAGGGTCAGGCAGTGCCTAATGATCCTCTGGACGACCTGCTCTGGTGCTCCCAAAAATTAAGACCGGCCTTAATGGCCCCGACTCTCTCTCAGGCATTTAAACTTTGGGATGACTTACGGAAATCCCCTGCGCTAATCTCCGATATGCGACCCTTAGCTAATCTGTTCCAGATTCCTCACTTTAATCCGAATAGAGACTCTACGACTTTTCGATGGTGGATGGACAAGGGACTTTATAGGATTGGACACTTTCTTTCCCCAGGGGGCCTGATCTCATTAGCACACTGTGTGGGATCCTTGGGTATGCCCGACTCTGAAAATGATAGATATTCCAGGATATCCCATTTTCTTACATCAATTTGGAAAAATAAACCAAATCCCCCTGAGTTCACCCATTACGAAAGATGGTGCATTAGCACTAATGAACAGAGAGGTGGCATTTCTATTGTATATAACTCACTTTCGGAACCTACTTCCAAATTTTCTTACATGGAGGCGTGGGAGAAAGATCTACGGATATCCTGGACTCTGGAGAAGTGGCATGAGGTAGGATCAAGATCTTCTAAAGGTCTTATTAATATCTCTTTGATTGAAGCTAACCTTAAAGTATTAATGAGGTGGTACTTGGTCCCTTCCAGACTAGCAGCTATGTTTCCAACCACATCTTCATTGTGTTTCCGAAGTTGTCAAGCCCAGGGTTCCATGTTGCACATCTGGTGGGAATGCCCTAAAATTAGGGGATTCTGGAACAAAATATTTTCTCTCATCAGGAAGGTAACCGGTATACCGGTTGAAAAATCTCCCCTAATAGCATTACTAGGGGTAGGCGTGCCCCAAACGTCTAAATATACTCAAAGATTAGTAGCCTTCATGCTCACAGGTGCCAAAATTACTTTGGCGGGTGCTTGGAAACAACCTTCTGTCTCTGTCCTGATGGCCAAGAGGAAAATCACTTGGATCATGCACCAGGAGAAGATGGTCAGTTCAATACTCAATTCTACCAAAACCTTTGAGGCGGTATGGGAACCCTGGGCTAGATATATAGGTTTACCTATGATATAAGGATGAGAGAGGGTGAGTTCCTCCATCTTATCCTTGGTCTTCCAACCTTGTTATTTCCAGGGTTTGCGGCCTGGTCAGCATAGTCCGTAGCTGGCAACATCAACCTATATTCTTCTTTCTTTTCCTTTCTAGGTCTCTTTGATCCTTTATCTTCTTTCTTTCTCTTTTCCTCCTTTCAGGTACATCTTCATATAGAGTTGAAGATAGAGTAGTCAGTTTAACGTTAATGATTACATCAGAGTGTTTTTTGGCCTTTTTATATTCTTTTTATTTGTTTTTTCCTTTTTATTGCCTTAAAGTACCACTGGAGATTATTACTCATTTACTATGTCTCCTTCTGTAATCTCCAGCCCTCACTGAAAATGTGATTACGCGGTAGTATATTCCCTACTCTGGGATTTGCCCACGACTCCGGAAACTTCAGTTATTCCGGGACCGGGGGTTAATTTTTACTTTTATTTAGCACATCTAATGTGCTTGACGTATTAACTGATTCTTCGGCACAGTGTGAACCCATTGAGGGTGCCAGGAATACAGTCACGATTAGGTGCTATTTTCTTTTTATTTTATAAATATTAACTTATTTCCTTATTTATTTGTCATTATCCGTTTCCCCTTTCCTTCCCTTTGAACAATGCGAGTTCGGGGGTGGGGAAAAAAAAAAGTGGGGGAAAAATTACTTTGTTCTACGCATAGTGATGTCTTTGCTCTAAAATGTTTGAAAATTTTACCTCTGTATTGTATGTATATCATTCGGCCCCAGGCTATTCTGGCGGCTCTTGCAATGTACTGCACTGCTTTCCAATAAATATCTTTAAACTTGAAAAAAAAAATAAAAAAATAAAGAATATCTCCTAAACCTGTAAGGTTTAGGAGATATTCCCCCCGCAATGCGCCGCGGCATTGCAGCGGCGCATGCGCAGCGGGGATCCTCGGCTAAAGGACCGGCAGCCTCGGACCTTGCCGAATTGAAGTCTCCCGCGCGCATGCGCAGGAGTGACGTCATCGCCGCTCCAGCCAATCACAGCGCTGGAGCGGCGATACCCAGAAGACACGCCGAGTCAAGTTGATATCTCGCTCGGCGTGGACCAAGTAAGTTCTCTTCACCTCGTTCCGAGGTAAGTATTTCATAATGAGCTAATATGCGGTGCATACTAGCTCATTATGACCGATGGACCGTTTTCATCGGACAAACCAATCGCGTGTGGGCCCCATCGGTTTGTTTTCCATTGGCGAAAAAAAAATAGAACAGGTTTTAAATTTTAATTTTTCCTATGGATAAAAAAACGATAGAAAAATCCGATCCTCTGTGTGGAAGTCCATCGGTCAAAAATCCACGCATGCTCAGAATCAAGTCGACGCATGCTCAGAAGCACTGAACTTCATTTTGGCACGGTCGGATTTTTGACTGATGGGTGTGTAGACAAGACAGATGAAAGTCAGCTTCATCGGATTTCCGATCAAAAAAAATCCATCGGATTAGATTCCATCAGATATCCGATCGTGTGTACGAGGCTTTAGGGATTGGATCTGAAACTGGCATTGGTGATTCCAATTATATGCAAGTGTTTAGGCACACTTTTGAAAAACTGTACTGTACACTGCTTCAATGCATTATGTTTAAAGACACTAAATTATTGAAAACTATTTAGATTGTCATATAAGTTGACCACCCCCAAGTCAGTATTTTGTAGAGCAGGGATATGAAATTAGCAGACCTCCAGCTGTTGCAAAACTACAAGTCCCATCATGCCTCTGCCTCTGGGGGTCATGCTTGTGGCTGTCAGAGTCTTGCTATGCCTCATGGGACTTGTAGTTCTGCAACAGCTGGAGGCCCGCTAATTGCATATCCCTGTTGAAGAGCCTCCTTTAGCTGAAAATCTTTTGGGACAAGTTTCTACTAGCGTTGCACGTCTAGGTTTAGAATTTTTACAAGTTTTGCCACAGTCTCTCTGTTGGACAGACGTCTGAGTGTTGGCTGGGCCATTCAGCGAATCTCTGCCCGTCGCCACCCACCTCACAGCCTGTCAAGTCTTACTCTCTGGGGCCCCAGCTACTAGAGATAGGCAGGCGGCTGGCCGGGACTTGAGCCAAGACAGAAGAACATGCGAGTGGAGCTGAATGGGCATGCACCCGAAACTGAAGAAATATTCCCTCTGCTCCGACCAGCATATGATCATCAGAAAGAGGCACAGATAATGGAAAAATACACCCCCCTAAGCTAGTAGGAGCAGCGGAGCGGGGGTGTGTAATTCTGATTTTTTTTTTCTTTTTTAATTCTGCACTGACTGTCTTTGAATTTGCCCCTGTTCAAATCAAATCCGGCGACAAAACCGGGGACAGACTTGGTCCGGGCACAGTCCCCGGAAACCGGTGAAGTCTGGTCACCCTACTGTATGGGTTTCCTCCCATTCCAAAGACATGGTAGGTTAATTGGATCCTGTCTAAAATGGCCCTAGTATATGTATGGATGTGAGTTAAGGACTTTAGATTGTAAGCTCCTTGAGGGCAGCGACTGATGTGAATATACATTATATACAGTGATGAAAATAAGTATTTGAACACCCTGCTATTTTGCAAGTTCTCCCACTTGGAAATCATGGAGGGGTCTGAAATTGTTATCGTAGGTGCATGTCCACTGAGAGACATAATCAAAAAAAAAAAAATCCAGAAATCACAATGTATGATTTTTTTAACTATTTATTTGTATGGTACAGCTGCAAATAAGTATTTGAACACCTGAGAAAATCAATGTTAATATTTGGTACAGTAGCCTTTGTTTGCAATTACAGAGGTCAAACGTTTCTTGTAGTTTTTCACCAGGTTTGCACACACTGGAGGAGGGATTTTGGCCCATTCCTCCACACAGATCTTCTCTAGATCAGTCAGGTTTCTGGGCTGTCGCTGAGAAACACGGAGTTTGAGCTCCCTCCAAAGATTCTCTATTGGGTTTAGGTCTGGAGACTGGCTAGGCCACGCCAGAACCTTGATATGCTTCTTACAGAGCCACTCCTTGGTTATCCTGGCTGTGTGCTTCGGGTCATTGTCATGTTGGAAGACCCAGCCTCGACCCATCTTCAAAGCTCTAACTGAGGGAAGGAGGTTGTTGCCCAAAATCTTGCAATACATGGCCCCGGTCATCCTCTCCTTAATACAGTGCAGTCACCCTGTCCCATGTGCAGAAAAACACCCCCAAAGCATGATGCTACCACCCCCATGCTTCACAGTAGGGATGGTGTTCTTGGGATGGTACTCATCATTCTTCTTCCTCCAAACACGGTTAGTGGAATTATGACCAAAAAGTTCTATTTTGGTCTCATCTGACCACATGACTTTCTCCCATGACTCCTCTGGATCATCCAAATGGTCATTGGCAAACTTAAGACGGGCCTTGACATGTGCTGGTTTAAGCAGGGGAACCTTCCGTGCCATGCATGATTTCAAACCATAACGTCTTAGTGTATTACCAACAGTAACCTTGGAAACGGTGGTCCCAGCTCTTTTCAGGTCATTGACCAGCTCCTCCCGTGTAGTCCTGGGCTGATTTCTCACCTTTCTTAGGATCATTGAGACCCCACGAGGTGAGATTTTGCATGGAGCCCCAGTCCGAGGGAGATTGACAGTCATGTTTAGCTTCTTCCATTTTCTAATGATTGCTCCAACAGTGGACCTTTTTTCACCAAGCTGCTTGGCAATTTCCCCGTAGCCCTTTCCAGCCTTGTGGAGGTGTACAATTTTGTCTCTAGTGTCTTTGGACAGCTCTTTGGTCTTGGCCATGTTAGTAGTTGGATTCTTACTGATTGTATGGGGTGGACAGGTGTCTTTATGCAGCTAATGACCTCAAACAGGTGCATCTAATTTAGGATAATAAATGGAGTGGAGGTGGACATTTTAAAGGCAGACTAACAGGTCTTTGAGGGTCAGAATTCTAGCTGATAGACAGGTGTTCAAATACTTATTTGCAGCTGTATCATACAAATAAATAGTTAAAAAATCATAAATTGTGATTTCTGGAATTTTTTTTTTTGATTATGTCTATCACAGTGGACATGCACCTACGATGACAATTTCAGACCGCTCCATGATTTCCAAGTGGGAGAACTTGCAAAATAGCAGGGTGTTCAAATACTTATTTTCCTCACTGTAAGTACTGTGTAAATTGTCGGCGCTATGCAAGTATCTTTAATAAGAAGAAGTAAGGCCAAAACTGCGGTTCATCAGTTTTCCTTCCTTGGACCACTTCTGGTAGGTCCTCACCGGTGCAGACCGAGAACATTGCACAAGACATGCAGTTTTGGAGATGCTCTGACTCGGTCATCTTGCCATTACAACTTGGCCCTTGTCAAAGTTGCTCCAATCCTTATGCTTGGCCATTTTTTTTTACATTTAAAACACCAACTTCAGGGACAACATGTTCACTTGCTGCCTAATATATCCCACCTGCTTTCAGAAGACATCTTTACCTTGCAGTGGTCATAATGTAACAGCTGACTGGTATAGTTAGTTTCTTATGTGTCACTCATTTGGATTTATAAATGAAGATGTAAATAAATCAAGCTGTACCAGAATCAAGCTGTACCAGAAAATGACACAGTATATGAAAAGTACCAACACTTCTCTACACCTACCCACCATACAAGGTCAGGCTGCGATCACTTACCTTCTTTGATTTGTTCCTCCAAGTGAATCCTCTGTACCACCCTGTGAAAACAAACACAGAGTAAGTTCATAAGACTAAACAAGGAAGATGTGCAATAAAATACCCAGCAAACAGAATCTGACAAACTAAAGCGTATTTTTTTAATCAGGTACCCACGCATACAAGATAACTGCTGGCACAGCCAAGACTGACCACATTAGGTTGAGGAAAGTGAAAAGATAGCGCTGGACCTGTAGATTTTTTTTTTTTTTAACGGTTTTTGTTATATTAAAGCGGAGTTCCAGCTTTAACTATTTTTTTTTTTAAGTCAGCAGCTACAAACACTGCAGCTGCTGACTTTTAATAAGGACACTTACCTGTCCAGGGAGCCCGCTATGTCTCCCCCAAAAGAGGCCGATCCATCCATCAGACCGCGGGTGCAGGCGCCACCATTCCAAACTAAGGGAAGCCGGCAGTGGAGCCTTCACTACCGGCAGGGCCATCAGGAATTATGGGGCCCCTTACACAGCTTCAGGCATGGGCCCTCCAGGAGCAGAGAACTGGGGGGGGGGGGGGGGGTGCTGCCGCCTGAAAGTGAGAAGGGGGGGGGAGAAGGGGGGGCTCTTTACAAAAAAAAAAAAAAAGATATAAAGAAAAATATATATTAAAAAAGGGGGGTAGCCTTTAAAAAAAAGAATAAAAAATATATATTTATTTATTTTTAAAAAGGAGGGATGCCATCTGGGGCCAAAATAAAAAAAAGAAACATTTATAAAAAAATAAAATAAAAGGGGGGGGGTTTAGCACATGGGGCCCTCTGAGCCCTTTAAAAAAAAAAAAAAAATCACACACACATATATATATATATATATAAATAAAAATAAAAAATAAAATAAAATGTTTTTAGAAAAAAAAAAAGGGGGGGTTACCATCCGGGGCCCTGGGGACCTCTGGGCCCTTTAATAATAATATATATGTAATATATATAAAAAATTAAATAAATTAAAAAATATAAATAAAATATATATATAAAAAAAGGGGGGTTGCCATCTGGGGTCCTGTGGGCCTCCGGGCCCCTTGGAACCTCCAGACCCTTTTTTTTAAAGGGGGTTGCTATCCGGGCCTCTTACAGGTGTACTGCCTGTACCCCCCTGATGGCGGCCCTGACTACCGGTTTCCTACTGCGCATGCGCGAGTCGCACAAGACTTCCTGAATGGCCCTGTCAGAAGATGTGACGCACTGGGCCATGGCGAAACTGGGGCGAAGTACACAAGGTACTTCATAAAAGGCAAGTAAGAAAAAAAAAAATATCCAAAATCGAGTGGACAGGTTGTCATTCCTTTAAAGGTGTAAAAGTGGGTGCAACTCCAATTTAACATGTTAAAGTGTTTGAAAGACACAGATGTGGGAAATGAACCTTTAATTGCCATTTTTCATTTGTGTCGCCTTGCGTGTCTGTAGCAAGGTCCAACATTCCAGGGTATGTAAACTTTTGATCAGGGTCATTTGGGCGATTTCTGTTATTATGGACTTAAAAAAAGAGCCAAAACAACGGAGATAATAAATGGCTTCATATAATCACTACTTTTTTTTTTGCATGATCAGTCATATCTTCAATATCAATGACAAAATTTCAGTATATGTGATGGGAAAACTACGTCTTGTACTACTTAGATACCATCACCACCACTAAGATTTAGCCACATGTAAGATGTGCAAGTTCAATGGGGGAAATAGTTTTAGCCAATTGTGCTTTGATTGTGTAGTTGCAATCATGACAGCAAAGCTTTAATTTTAAGGCTTCATTTCCATGGACGTTTTTACAGTCACTTTTCTGAGCTTTTTTTGCAGCTTAAAAACGGCTCTCCATGTTAGTCTATGGCCTCATGCCCACCATGACGGTTTTTGAGCTGTAGATGGCTGAGCCGTTTTTAAGCTGCAAAAAAAAAAAAAAACCCAGGACCAGTGCGTTCTGAAGCTCCAGCCTTATGCCGCGTACAGACGGTCGTTTTTTGTGATGAAAAAAAACGACGTTTTAAAAAACGTCATTTAAAATGATCGCGTGTGGGCAAAACGTCGTTTTATGTCTTCAAAAAAACGACAAAAAAAAAATTCGAACATGCTTGAATTTTTTGTGTCGTTTTTCAAAACGTCGTTTTTTGTTTCACAGAAATTGACCGTGTGTAGCAAAAAACGACGTTTAAAACTACGTTTTTAAACCCGCGCATGCCCAGAAGCTAGTTATGAAGCGAGCTTCAATGGAAAAAAGTGGTGAACGTAACCTCGCTTTGCTAGAGCATTGTGTAGGCAACGTCGTTTTTGAAAATGAAGTTTCAAAAACGTTGTTTTATTTCATGATTTAAAACGTCGGGTTTTTTTCATCACAAAAAACGACCGTCTGTACGCAGCATTAGAGCTGTAAAAACGCCAGACGTTTAAAAACGCTAAAAAACGCAAAAAAAAATTTGCAAAACCGCTAAAAAACTCAACCGCTGCATTTTTGAGCTCCATCTAAAAATAAAATAAAAATAATAATAATTAAAAATGTCCATGGAAATGAAGCCTTATAGTCTAAAATGAGCAGAACGCAAGAAAGCTCTCGGGTATTGCCTTGGTTTATGAAACCCAAATATAGAAAATATCTTTGGAATTCTTTTCTTAAGGATAAAGAGCAAAGCTTGAAAAATAAAAATAAGGAAAAGCCAGAAAGAATGTAAAGCTGCCCTTAGCACACAAGAGGTTAAGCATTGGAAAGACACAAGTCACTGTGTACAATGACCACATTCTGTCCAGCAATAGGAGTGGGTGGAGATCACAGACTGCAGTACTGAGGCTGAAGGTCAGAGGAATCAATGCAGTAAAAGATACGGACCCTTCTACTCAGAGCCGCTAAGACAATGGATGACTCTCTGCTTAAAAGAAGAACTCCACAGAACATTACTTCATGTAAAACAGACCACATAATATAAGCCAAAGCAACCTTTTAAAGTATATGTCATCCTTTACCTTGCAACAACCCATAATGAAATGAAAAACAGTTGTGACTATATATATATATATATATATATATATATATCTCAGGGTTTGACAATTTTTTTGGAATCTAGGAGCTAGCTAAAAAAAAGTTAGGAGCCAGAAACGTGCCCCGTCCCGCCGAGCTCACGCGCAGAAGCGAACGCATACGTGAGTAGCGCCGGCATATCAAAGCGGTGTTCAAACCACACATGCAAGGTATCGCCGCGAGCGTTAGAGCGAGAGCAATAAATCTAGCCCTAGACCTCCTCTGTAACTCAAACCATGCAACCTGTAGAATTTTTTAAAGTCGCCTATGGAGATTTTAAAGGGTACAAGTTTGTCGCCATTCCACAAGCGGACGCAATTTTGAAGCGTGACGTGTTGGGTATCAATTTACTCAGCGTAACATTATCTTTCACAATATAAAAAAAATTGGGCTAACTTTACTGTTGTCTTATTTTTTAATTAAAAAAAGTGTATTTTTCCCCCAAAAATCTCGGGATCCAGCACACAAGAGCGCCCCCATAGGAAGCGGGGAAGGTGGGGCAGGCAGCCAGGAGGGTCTGTGTTCTGTCGAATGTGCCCTCCATCGAAAAATGCCCGCTCTGGCCTGCGCAGTACGGAACGGCACAACAGCCGATTTCCCAATCAGCTGTTGTGACGGCATGACAGCGCATGTGCAGTGCATCGGAGACAATAGCAGTCAAGGAACGAGGGATAGAATTATTCTCCCTTGCACTTGCGGGTTTTTGTTTGCATTGATGGGCGGCTTCATTGCTGCAAAGGGACAATGTTATTCTCCGATTCTGCCTCACACTTGCGGGGTGTGTTTAGTGTGTTGAAGGGCAGTTTTATTTTTTAAAGCGAGGCAGAATCGGAGAATAACATTGTCCCTTTGCAGCACTGAAGTCAACACAAAAAAACAACAACACAAAAAAACACACCCTTCACAACACTGAACATGCCCGGCAAGTGCGGGGCAGAATCAGACTCATTCTGTTACTGCGCCGTCTCAACAGCTGCTTGGGAAAGCAGCTATGGGCCGTTCGGTACTGCGCATTCACAGACCGGAGCAGGCATTTTTCGTTAGAGGGCACTATTCAACAGAACACCGGTAGGGGGCCCGAGAAGAAAAGGTTCAATGTACATAACAGGTAGGTATAACATGTTTATTATTTAATTAAAAATGTAACTCCACTTTTGTTAAGAAAAAAAAATCCCCTCTATGTACATTGCAAGGAGTATAAAACTTTGCTGCCGATTCCTACCTTTTGTTATTCTGAAGTAATCCATGTGTGTTTGTCTGTGCCTCTGTACTAAGTGGGTCTATTGGGAGAGGTTTCATAATTATCAGTCAGTATCTCTCCAAAAATTTGATTTTGTTGCAGGGGATGCCTGAAATCTGACTTGTATCTTAGTACAGATTCCTGGAAAAATTGGTGAGCCAATCACACAAGCAGGAAATTATGTTTCTGGGGGGGGGGGGGGGGTGGGTGGACAGTACACACTGTGGCCCAGATTCACAAAGACTTACGATGGCGTATCTCCGGATACGCCGTCGTAAGTCCGAATAGCCGCCGTCGTATCTATGCGCCCGATTTATAGAATTTGGCCAAGATACGAGCGGCGTAAGTCTCCTACGCCATCGTATCTTGGGTTGCAATAATTACGCTGGCAGCTAGGTGGCGCTTTCTTGATTTCTGCGTTGAATATGTAAATGAGCAAGATACGCCGATTCGCGAACGTACGTACGCCCATCGCAATTAGTTACGCCGTTTACGCAAGACATACGCCGGCTTAAAGATAAAGCATGTCTCTAGGTGGCGCAGCCCATGCAAAGTATGGACGTCGGAACAAGCGTATCTTTTTACGTCGTTTGCGCAAGTCGTACGCGAATAGGGCTGTGCATAAGTTACGTTCACGTCACAGGCATTGAGCCTACGTATCTCTGGGTGTAAATACGACGTGATACTGAGCATGCGCGCGCATGCGCCGTTCGTTCGGCCATGCATCTACATGGGGTCAAGCCTCATTTAAATACAACACGCCCCCTACTAGCCTACTTCGAATTACGCGCACTTACGCCGGCCCATTTACGCTACGCCGCCATAACTTAGGACGCAGGTGCTTTTTGAATACAGCACTTGCCTCTCTAAGTTGCGGCGGCGTATCGTAAATACGATACGCTACGCCCGCGCAACGTAGAGCGGCCGTACGTGAATCTAGGCCTGTGTGTACAGAACTCCAGGTAGTCATATTGCAATGTATTCTCATACAAGTAGAGCGGCTGCAGATTGTAAAGGAAAGGTCATTTTTAATAGCATTCAATTACAATATGATTAGTCTCAAAATTATATGTGCTTTTTTATTTCTTTATATTCCATTCCCCCCCCCCCCCCCCACGAAAGTGGAGTTACCCTTTAAAAAAAAAAAACAATCAAGCTTTACAATCACTTTAAAAGAAATAAAGTGAACCTGAGCTTTGCCCACGCCAACCTCTCACTTCATGTTAGGCCCCGTACTCACGACCAAACATGTCTGCTGAAACTGGTCCGCAGGCCAGTTTCAGCAGACATGTTTGGTCGTGTGTGGGCGCGAGCGGGCCGAATTCCAGCAAACATTTGCCCGCCGGGCCTTTTCCCAGCGGACAAATATTCCTGGACTTGTTTTAAAACAGTCCGCTGGAATCCTGCCCGCTCGGACATGTACGGTCGTCAGTACAGACCTACCGTACATGTCCAGGCGCCCGCCGTCCCTCGCATGCGTCGAATGACTTCGACGCATGCGTGGAAGCATTTTAAAGGCGGCCCGCCCACGTCGCTGCGTCATTGTCGCGGCGACACCGCGTCATCGACGCGGCGACACCGCGGACACGCCCCGCGTATTGTTTACGCGCGGACTTCTGTACGATGGTGTGTACAACCATCGTACAGAAGCCCTCTGGCAGACATGTATGGTGAAAACGGTCCGACGGACCGCTTTCACCATACATGTTTGGTCGTGAGTACCCGGCCTTAGAGTACTGATCATCTGAACACAGAACAACGTTCAGCGATTGGACTGTGCCCACACATCTGACAACTATGTTGTGTAATGAGAGGTTCAATTTAGAAAGTCATTAGCGGCTAATGGCTGAAAAGTTCTCACAATGAACTGACACTAATGCCCGATTCACACCTATGCAGGTTGCAGTTGCATAATTCAATACATGCTTGTCATTCATTGAAGTCTATTAGCTGGATTCACACTACGCCGCCGTAAGTCAGAGAGGCAAGTACTGTATTCACAAAGTAATTGCCTCCTAAGTTACGGCGGCGTGAATAGGCCAGCGTAAGCGCGCCTAATTCAAATGAGGATGTGGGGGGCGTGTTTTATGCATATGAACGGTGACCCGACGTGATTGACGTTTTTTACGAACGGCGCATGCGCCGTCCGTGTACATATCCCAGTGTGCATTGTGGCAAAGTACGCCGCAAGGACGTATTGGTTACGACGTGGACGTAAATTACGTCCAGCCCTATTCACGGACGACTTACGCAAACAACGTAAAATTTTCAAATTTCGACGCGGGAACGACGGCCATACTTAACATTGGCTACGCCACCTATGGGGCATCTTTATCTTTAGGCGGCGTATCTCTTACGGAAACGGCGTATCTTTACTGCGACGGGCGCACGTACGTTCGTGAATAGGCGTATCTAGTGATTTACATATTCTACGCCGACCTCAGTGGAAGCGCCACATAGTGTCCAGCCTAAATATTGCACCCTAAGATACGACGGCGCAGGCTGTCGTATCTTAGATAGGTTTAAGTGTATCTCAGTTTGAGAATACACTTAAACTTACGACGGTGCAGATTCTGAGTTAGGTCGGCGTTTCTACGGATACGCCGGCCTAACTCTTTCTGAATCCACCTATCTGGAACCAAAACTAAGTCCCTGGCCCTTTCCAGAAAATTAATAGATGTGAATACATCCATAGGAAACCATGTTAAATGGACTGTAGTGTGTTTCTGCAAAACTAAAAATGTGCTAAAAAATGCAAATGTGTGAACCAGGCTTTAATGGAACATGAACAATATTGCAGGTTTAGTGCTGCCCAAACTACGTTCTGAGCTTCTTCCTATTATTTTCAATATCTTCAGAAAAACATCCGACATCTTCCGCCTCCTGTGAATTTTTTAGGTGACAGAGCCATTATTGACCCATCTTCAGAATACACAACATTCTCCTGCCAACAATCACCTGCATTCCAGAGAGAATCTTTATCTACAGTAGTTAGAATTTCCCATCACCGTATTTTCTGCAGCATGTTGGTGGAGACTCTATGATCCCAGCATCTCACATTCCCCAGAGCCATAAAACAAACATTCTGATGCTTCCAAGGAATGTTAGACATGCTTTCATTTCCTGGACCAATGACTAGAGCACAGAGCATGGGGAAACCCTGGGAAGTTCCATGGATGGTAGCTGGAACTACCATGACACTCAGTGTTAAAGATATACTCCAACCAATACCGTATTTTCCAGTTTTCCGTGGCCACTGAACTTTGAACTGCAGGCACACACACTTTATTACTGAATAGCCAAAAATCATAGAAATCCAATGTGTGTGCACCAAAATGTCTTTACAAACCCAGATACTGTATTGGAAACATAGAAAATGGAAGAGTGTAGGAAAAAAATTACCAAGTGGTCCATTTTATTAAATATATTTATATTAGGGCTGTTACTGATTAAAATGTTCGTGTTCGATAAATATTTTTTTTTTAAATTGATTAATCGACTAATTTTGATGAATTATAACTGTAATGTCGTCATCTCCCCCCCCACACTGTTATAGCCACACCCCCCCCCCCACTGTAATGTCCACATCTCCCCCCCCCCCCCCCCACTGTAATGTCGTCATCTCCCCCCCCACACTGTTATAGCCACACCCCCCCCCCCACTGTAATGTCCACATCTCCCCCCCCCCCACTGTATTGTCCACATCTCCCCACCCCCCCACTGTATTGTCCACATCTCCCCCCCCCCCCACTGTAATGTCCACATCTCCCCCCCCCCCACTGTAATGTCCACATCTCTCCCCCCCCCCCACTGTAATGTCCACATCTCTCCCCCCCCCCACTGTAATGTCCACATCTCCCCCCCCCCCCACTGTAATGTCCACATCCCCCCACTGTAATGTCCACACCCCCCCACTGTAATGTCCACACCCCCCCACTGTAATGTCCACACCCCCCCACTGTAATGTCCACATCTCCCCCCCCCCCACTGTAATGTCCACATCTCCCCCCCCCCACTGTAATGTCCACATCTCCCCCCCCCCACTGTAATGTCCACATCTCCCCCTCCCCACTGTAATGTCCACATCTCCCCCCCCCCACTGTAATGTCCACATCTCCCCCTCCCCACTGTAATGTCCACATCTCCCCCTCCCCACTGTAATGTCCACATCTCCCCTACTGCAATGTCCACATCTCCCCCCCACTGTAATGTCCACATCTCCCCCCCACTGTAATGTCCACATCTCCCCCCCACTGTAATGTCCACATCTCCCCCCCACTGTAATGTCCACATCTCCCCCCCACTGTAATGTCCACATCTCCCCCCCCACTGTAATGTCCACATCTCCCCCCCACTGTAATGTCCACATCTCCC
Source organism: Rana temporaria (assembly GCF_905171775.1). Classification (NCBI taxonomy): domain Eukaryota; kingdom Metazoa; phylum Chordata; class Amphibia; order Anura; family Ranidae; genus Rana; species Rana temporaria. The sequence goes on along the minus strand of NC_053491.1, from coordinate 416,693,829 downwards.
CCCCACTGTAATGTCCACATCTCCCCCCCCACTGTAATGTCCACATCTCCCCCCCACTGTAATGTCCACATCTCACCCCCCACTGTAATGTCCACATCTCCCCCCCCACTGTAATGTCCACATCTCCCCCCCACTGTAATGTCCACATCTCCCCCCCACTGTAATGTCCACATCTCCCCCCCACTGTAATGTCCACATCTCCCCCCCCACTGTAATGTCCACATCTCCCCCCCCCACTGTAATGTCCACATCTCCCCCCCCCCACTGTAATGTCCACATCTCCCCCCCACTGTATATGTATAGGAATTGTCTGCTCTTACCAGAATAGAAACGACTGCAGGCAGACCCGTCCGCAGACGACACAAGTAGGCGGGTGATGACGATGTCAGCGCCCCGCTACTAGGCCAAAGCCGGGTGTACCAAGATGGCCGCCGCTCCGGAGCTAGGCCAAAGCCGCAGCCTTTCCTATAAACTGACTGCCTGAAGACCCGGAAGCAGGCAGCGAGTACCGATCAAAAAAATTTTGATCAAAAAAAATTAACTATTAATCGAGGAATTAATTTTCTTTGGATACTACATCAGTTAAAGTGACGCAGTCCCGTATCGCAAAAAATGGCCTGGTCATTCTTCCGGGGGTGAAGTGGTTAAAGGAAGTTGATAAATAAAAATACTTTTTTGGTGGATTTGCAGGGGGGAAAAAACTTTATTTATTTTTTCCTTTAAACTCGCTTAACTATGTAGAGAGGAATCAGGTTTTCCTCATTACATAACAACCTTCACGAGGACGCACGCTCGCTATAACCTGTGCTGACCTGTTTACATTTGGCATGCCGTGTCACAAGGCTGTCAGCATTTCCTTGTACAAGTTCCTGGTGAGCAGGTACATTCCCATGTCTAGGCTGGTTACTGATCTGCAGTACAGGAAAGGGGGCCAGCTACTGGGGTTGTTCTGAACTAAAAAATTATTTATTTTTTTTTCTATCTGATGCAAAAGCCAGAAATACAGAACGGCATCTGGCCTTACTGAAATGATGGACCTGCAAGGCAATGGCATAATGTGCTAGTGTGTATCGCATACTAGCACATTATGAAATACTCACCTTGGAACGAAGCCCTCCAGCTCTGTAATGTCAGCGCTGAGCGAGCCGAGATGTTCCCCGTCTTTCTTTCGGGTTTGCGTGCTCCAGCTATGCGATTGGCTGGAGCCGCGGGAGCCCTCGGTTCCGGCACAAAGCTCTTAAGTTCCAGCAAGGTGTCCCGGCCTTTCAGAGCGCAGGCGCCAATGTTGTCACTGGCTGCATGCAGGGTAAATATCTCCTAAATGGTGCACAGTTAGGAGATATTCATTTTAGCTACAAGCAAGTCTTATTATAGGCCTACCTGTAGGTAAATATTACCAAGCAAGGTTTACAACCACCAACTTTTTCCGCAATTTGAGTTAGACTGCTTTCACACTGGGGCGGGCGTTCATGGTAAAACGCTGCTAGTTTTAGCCGCGCTTTACCGTCATTTTATCGGCACTATTCGGCAGCTAGCAGGGTGCTTTTAACCCCGCTAGCGGCTGCATGTGCCAAGTATAGACGCCCCTCCATCAGTACAGACCCCCCTCTCCAATAAGCATAGACCCCTGTCCCTCAGCACAAACCCCCCACCACCAAGTGCAGACCCCCGTCCCTCAGTCCAGACCCCCCTCTCCACTAAGTACAGACACGCCTCCCAGAGTCCAGACCCCCCTCCACCAAGTATAGACCCCCCTCCATCAGTACAAACCCCCCTTTCCACCAAGTATAGACCCCCATCCCTCAGTCCAGACCCCCCCTCCACTAAGTACAGACCCACCTCCCTCAGTCCAGACACCCCTCCATCAGTACAGACCCCCCCTCTCCACTAAGTATAGACCCCCATCCCTCAGTCCAGACCCCCAGTCCACCAAGTATGGACCCGCCTCCCATAGTATAGACCCCTCCTCTCCATTAAGCATAGACCCCCTCTCCACTACGTCCAGATCCCCGTTCCTCAGTCCAGACCCACGTCTCTCAGGACAAACCCCCCTCCATCAAGTCCAGACCCCCATTCCTCAATCCAGACCCAACCCGCCACTCCAGACCCCCCCTCTCCACTAAGAAAAAAAAGCCTCTCCGCCAAGTACAGACACCCTCCCTTTAGAATAGACCCGCTTCCCTCAGTCCAGATCCCCCCCACCCCACCAAGTATAGACACCCACCTCCATCAATACAGACGCCCCTCTCCACTAAGCATAGACCCCCCTCCCTCAGTACAGACCCCAGTCCCTCAGTATACACCCCCCCCCCCCTTACTGGTCACTCTGTCCCCCTCCTGTGTCCATCTACAATATAATAAACTCAGTAAAGACCTCAGATCAGCACTTGTGTCCCTCTCCGGGTTGTGTAGATGTGAGCAGTCGAGAAGGGGTTGGCGGCTTCATTCCGGTGTCTGTTAAAGCTCAACTCCAGACACACACACAAAGAAATACACAGATTAAATGTATACTGGAGCTGCTTTACCTGTCAAAAGAATTTCTATGTTTCTCTATCCAGTCCTGAGATATGTACAGCTGTGCCACACAGCACAGTCCTGTCTGGCGGGGAGGGATAACCATTCATCTCATCTTTCTGCAGTTTCACATTCACTTACAGGTCTCCTCTGCACACCCACCTTGTGGCTGAACAGTAAAAGAAGAAATACTAAGGTGAGCTCATCAGTCTGCTGTCACTTTGCCCTCTTCTCCTATCAGCATGCTCCTTGCTTGCTCTGAAATGCACCTGAATGGATCTATGTGCTGCTTCCCCTGATCTGCCTCTGAGCCCTGCTGCACAGGGACTGCAGGAGACGGATACCAAATGTCAGGTACATTGCTTGCGGTTTAAAAACAAAAATGTATTACTGTATTGAGGATTACAGAATTCAATTCAGTAGTGTCTTATATCTGCCTGAAGCTCAGCTTATGGGCCTGGCTTGATGAGCTTGCTTTTGACATCAGCTTTAGACACTTGTAGGATGATTCAGAACAGGGGTTGACAAATTTGCTTGGAATCTAGGAGCCAGCTAAAAAAGTTAGGAGCCAGAAAACGCACCCCGTCCCCACAAGCTTGCGCGCAGAAGCGAACACATATGTGAGCAGCGCCCGCATATGTAAACGGTGTTCAAACCACACATGTGAGGTATCGCCGCGATTGGTAGAGCGAGAGCAATAATTCTAGCCCTAGACCTCCTCTGTAACTCAAAAAATGCAACCTGTAGATTTTTTTAAACGTCGCCTATAAAGATTTTAAAGGGTAAAAGTTTGTCGGCATTCAATGAGCGGACGCAATTTTGAAGCGTGACATGTTGGGTATGAATTTACTCGGCGTAACATTATCTTTCATAATATTAAAAAAAATGGGGATAACTTTACTGTTTTATTTTTTAATTAAAAAAAGTGTAATTTTTTTCACAAAAAAAAGTGCGCTTGTAATACCGCTGCGCAAATACGGCGTGACAGAAAGTATTGCAACGATCGCCATTTTATTCTCTAGGGTGTTAGGATAAAAAATATATATAATGTTTGGGGGTTCTAATTAGAGGGAAGAAGATGGCAGTGAAAATAGTGAAAAATAACATTAGAATTGCTGTTTAACTTGTAATGCTTAACTTGTAATACCAACGGCCACCACCAGATGGCGCCAGTTTACACATCTGGTGGTAACAACGGCTCACCACCAGATGGCGACCTGGCGACCGGGATTTGTCAAGCCCTGATTCAGAATAAAATGACAGCTGCATTTGTCCTGCTTCATACTGCTTCCGCATTCCTAGAAAGGACGTACCTAACAACGCTTCAATTTTTATACAGTTAAGCCTGCCATACATGGAGCAACGTGTACAGTTCAGCAGGTTCCAGATGAATTTTGATCCATGCATAGGGGCAGTGTTGGCACAGAAATCTACCAATCAACTTCTATACAGCTCGCCTTTTGAATAAATACTGTTTGATCAGCACCGCCATCAGAACAATGTCGCTCAGCAGGAGTAATTCTCCCATCCACTTGAATCATCTAGGGCAGGGATGGCGAAACTTGGCACCTGAGATGGTTTGGAACTACATTTCCCATGATGCTCAAGCAGTGTAGTTGAGCATCATGGGAAACGTAGTTCCAAAACATCTGGGATGCCAAGGTTCGCCATCACTGATCTATGGGGTGCTTAACCACTTCAAAACCGCACACCGTCATATGACGTCCAAAAAGGGGACCTCTTATCCCGGGTGGACGTCATATGACGTCCTGTACTTTGTGTGGGGATATCTGAATGATGCCTGCACCTAGAGGCATCATTCAGATATCATTTTGTTCTGGCGGCGATCCTGCGCACCATAAGAATGATCATAGCGGCAGTTCCGCCGCTTGATCGTTCTCATAGGCGGCGGGAGGGGACATCCCCCCTCTCGCCGCCATCCGGTGCTTCTCCGAGCTCTCCCGTGCCATCGGGGGCCCGGAGAGATGATCGCTGTGCACCGGATGGGGACCGGGGCACAATGTGATGACGTCACGCCTGGGTCCCCGTAAGTAAACAAACCGCAATTGCGGCTAGCAAGAATGAGATCTGTGAATTTTTTTTCACAATCTCATTCTTTCCCGCCTGGAGGAGAGATGTGGGGTCTTATTGACCCCGCATCTCTCCTTAAAGAGGACCTGTCACACACATTCCTATTACAAGGGATGTTTACATTCCTTGTAATAGGAATAAAAGCGATCAAAAAAAAAAAAAAAAAAGTGTAAAAAATAAATAAATAAGTTAAAAAAAAAAAAAAAATTAAAACCACCCCTGTCCCCGGTAGCTCGCGCTTAGAAGCGAACGCACACGCAAGTCCCACCCACGTATGTAAACGTCGTTCAAACCACACATGCGAGGTGTCGCCACGTGCGTTAGAGCGAGAGCAACAATTCTAGCACTAGACCTCCTCTGTAACTCTAAACTGGTAACTGGTGGGTATTAAAGTCCTGTATTGAAGTGGTTAAAGTGGAGCTCCACCCAAAAGGGGAAGCTCTGCTTGTATGCTTCCTCCCCCATTGGGTGGCACATTTGGCACCTTTTCTGGGGGAGCGGTTACCTGTTTTTGACAGTTACCTGTCCCCACTTCTGGGTGATCTCGCCGCTGCAAAGTCCCCTAGAAGTTCGGCACACCTCCTACTTCCTCTGCCACCGGACCATTCACTGAAAATAAGCCCTAGTGTGTTTTTTGTAGCCAAAATTAATATAAGACCCGGTCTTATTATTGGAGAAACGCGGTAGTTTCACTGCAATGACTACAGTTTGGCTGCTCAGAACCAGGAAACTCTTACAACTACAGGTGACAGATGCTGAAATCCCATGAGATCATTTTTTTAATGATGGTGGATAAAAAGCTTCAAAGATTAGGTCCATTATCTCAGAAGGATTTAAGGATGATCTCTTCAACCCAAAAAGTAAAATAAAAATATGTTTTAGGCTTAATTTCCATGGACGTTTTTATTATGATTATTTTTTTATTCGATTTTTTGAGCTGGAGCTCAAAAACGCAGTGGTAGCGTTTTTTTTGCGTTTTTTAACATCTGGCGTTTTTACAGCTCTAAGGCTGGAGCGTCAGAACGCACTGGTCCTGGTTTTTTTTTTACAGCTTAAAAACGGCTCAGCCATCAACAGCGCAAAAACGTCATGGTGGGCATGAGGCCATAGACTAACATGGAGAGTCGTTTTTAAGCTGCAAAAAAAGCTCAGAAAAGTGGCTGTAAAAACGTCCATGGAAATGAAGCCTTATGCTACAGAAAGGTATGTATTTCTTCTGATATAATAATGGGGTTATCATGTGATCTGTGTAAAGTGCGTTAAGCAGAACACTTCTAAAAAAATATCAGTTTTGCAGCATAAAAAAAAAAAAAAAAAAAAAAAAAAAAAAGCATCCAAACCTTACTGGGCAACAATATAATGAGTGAGTGAATAACTTATATAGCGCTACAAATGCGAACTGAATCGCCTCAAGGCGCTTGGTATCCATTTCCTTCTATTTAGCCTTCAGAAAAGATGGGTCTTGAGTTTTTTTTTTCTGAAGGCCTGGTGATTCTCTTCCGTTCGGATGTGAGTTGGTAATGAGTTCCACAGTAAAGGTCCTTGGACTGCAAATCTTCATTCTCCTTTGCTCTTGTAGCGGGCTTTGGGGATTTGTAGTAGATTTTGGTTAGCTGATCGGAGAATGCGATTGGGGTTGTGGTATTTTATTTTCTCACATAGATATTGGGGGGCGATGCCTTGTACACATTTGTGTGTCAGGCAGAAGGCCTTGAATGTAATTTGGTCCTTGACGAGCAGCCAATGGAGGGACCTCAGGGAGGGGGAAATTGATTCCCAGGGTTTTTTTCCCTGTTACCAGTCGCGCTGCCGTGTTCTGGACGACTTGCGGACGGGCAATCTGGTATTTTGGGAGACCTAGGTACAGGGAGTTAGCATAGTCGAGCTTGGAGTTTTATAGCTAGATTCAGAGACGTTTACTCCGGCGTATCAGTAGATACGCTGTCGTAACTCTGAATCTACGCCGTCGTAAATTTAAGCGTATTCTGGAAACCAGATACGCTTAAATTAGGCTAAGATACGAGCGGCTTAAGTCTCCTATGCCGTCGTATCTTAGGGTGCATATTTACGCTGGCCGCTAGGTGGCGCTTCCATTGATTTCGGCGTAGAATATGCAAATTAGCTAGATATGCCGATTCAGAAACGTATGTGCGCCCGGCGCATTTTTTTACGTAATTTACGTAAGGCTTTTTCCGGCGTAAAGTTAGTCGAACAAATAGCTGGCCTAGCCAATGTTAAGTATGGACGTCGTTCCTGCGTAAAATTTTGAAATTTTTATGTTGTTTGCGTAAGTCGTCCGTGAATGGAGCTGGACGTAATTTACGTTCAAGTCGAAACCAATACGTCCTTGTGGCGTACTTTGGAGCAGGGCACACTGGGATATGTCCACGGACGGCGCATGCGCCGTTCGTTAAAAACGTCAATCACGTCAGGTCACGAATCATTTACATAAAACATGCCCCCCTGTTCCTCTTTTTAATTAGGCGCGCTTAGGCCAGCCCATTTACGCTACGATATGCTACGCCGGGTCAAAATTAAGCCGCCCTACCTGAATCCAGCTATAAGTGTTCCCACCACTACTGCGGTGTCTTTTTTCGGAATGAAGGGCACGAGTCTTCTTAGTAGACGCAGGAGATGGTGAGACCCTCTGACTACTGACCCAATCTGAGCATCCATTGTCATGTTGGAGTCAAAAATTACTCCTAGACTCTTGACTTTGTTGCTGGGGGTAATGGTCTGTCCAATTATGGGCGGGGGCAACCATGTCGTCCTGGCAGATCTCTTTGTGTTTGCATGGACCAGAAGGAGTTCTGTTTTTGATCCATTGAGATTGAGGTGACTCTCCGTCATCCAGTTGTGTATTATAGTGAGGGATTTTTCTAGTCCGGGGAAATGGCCCTTTTTGTTGTTTATACGAAAGTAGAGCCGAGTATCATTGGGGTAGGAATGGTAGAGTAGATCCTGGTTACTGATAATTTTGGGCAAAGGTAAATATTGAACAACATGGGTGACCCTTGAGGGACTCCACATGTCAGAGCACTTGTCAAAGCTGAACTCCTGGAAATACAGCTAAATACATGGGAGAAATACATAGAAGGGATCCGTTTTACCTGCCAAAGGATGTGCAGCTTTTTCCATCCAGTTCTGATATTTACACAGCTCTGCCACACAACACAACCCTGTCTGGCAAGACAGGTGACCCCGATTTTTATCTGCTGCAGGTAATTTACGCTTACAGGTCTTGTCTTTAAGGAAAAAGAAGCAGCAGACTGGTGAGCTCATCTCTCTGCTCTTTCCTCCTGTAAGCATGTTTTTGTTAGCACATAGACATTACAATGCACCGGATTGGCTTCCCATGCCGCTTCTCCCTTTCCTTGGATGAGCTCTGCTTTACAGGGACGTGAAAAGGCTGACACCAAGTCAAATTAAAGTAGAACTAAAGGCCAAACTTTTATTTAATTTTTTTTTTGGAAGGGAGGGATAACGCTGACAGTTTTTAACCATCTGTGTCCAGGGGAGGGCTGGGCCAGGGGGCAGGGTGGCAATTGCCTCCCAGGCCGCTCTAACTTATGTTCAAAATGGCCCACATCCGCTGCCCTCTACCATTTTATTTTTTATTCTGCACTAGGAAGTCGGGCCGGGGGCACGGCCACAGTGGCTGACCACTAGCTGTTGTATTCCGGGAGTTGTAGTCCACGCTCAAGCTCCCGGTGGGTGCAAAGCAGAGCAGTGCAGAGGAAACTACAACTCCTTGGGACTGGATTCTTGGAAGCAGGCAGAGGCAGTGTGTGCCAGGGAGTCGGGATGCAGGGCTGGGTGCTGGCTGCAACTTGACCCCAGGACCAAGAGCATTACCCCCCCAGGAGGCCGTGGCATGCAAGGACCTGCTGAGCTGAGATCACTGAGTTGAGAGACCCTGACACCCCTAACTGACCCTCTCATACACCCCATGTAACCTCCCCCAGTGATCAGGCTGCATTAATGGGCACTGGAGTTGGCTGCACTGATGGGCACTGGTGAAGCTTCCTTTTAAAAAGCAGGTGGGCCATGGATGGTGAGCTCATTCGGCGGTTCAATTGGCCACTTGACTGGACTTGCCCCCCAGGTCTAAGGCTGCCAGCCCTCCCCTGTCTGTGTCCCACTGGGGAGATTTCCCTTCACTTTCTGCCCCATATCCAAAACCAAAAGAAAAAGTTCTGCCTTTAGTTATACTTTAGGATTTTATATTACTAGCATTAAAATTTCATGTTTTGATTGTATTAAGTACAGAGATGCAATGATTTGTTTCTGTTATAGCCGCCTGAAATTCAGCATTGACTTGGCTTTAGAGTTCCATATTTCACACACTTTCAGTGTGTTCAGATGACAGTCATCTTTGGGAAGTACCTTTGTTTTTAGTTTGGTCTAGACTCTAGACAGACAGAACAATTATTGGTCTGTAGTGTAAAAAAAAAAAAAAAAAAAGTAGGTAGGTCCTTACCTTCATACGTCTCAAATATCTGCACTGTGTCTCCCACCCGCAGGCATAGTTCTTCTTCATTTTTTGCTTGAAAGTTGTAGATGGCTGTAGAAGAAAGTAAATGAATTATTAGTGTAGCTCCCTCCTAGGTAGGTACTAGAGAGTGTATATAGTTTTTGGCTTTTCTGCATAACCCTTTCTTAGAAGTTAAAACCCGCATTTTTTTTATAGAAAATTACTTAACCACTTATCTACCAGATTGACGGCGGCATAGTAGCTCAGTTGTTCTGACAGGCCATCATATGACGTCCTTGTCTTTTAAAGCCGCTAGGGGGCGTGCGCCCGCCGCGTTACTGGGAACACGAGGCACGTGCCCGGCGGCCGCGATGGCCGCCGGGCACTGGCGATTGCCCAGTAACTGAGCAGGACAGTGGATCTCTGTGTGTAAACACAGAGATCCACGTCCTGTCAGGGAGAGGCGACCAATGCTGTGTCCCTTGTACTTAGGGACACAGATCGGTCACCTCCCCAGTCAGTCCCCTCCCCCCACAGTTACAATCACTCACTAGGCTACACATTTAACCCCTTCCTCGCCCCCTAGTGTGAACCCCTTCCCTGCCAGTCACATTTATACAGTAATCAGTGCATATTTTTTTTAGCACTGTTCACTGTATAAATGTGAATGGTCCAAAAAATGTGTCAAAAGTGTCCGATGAGTCCGCCATAATGTCGCAGTCCCAATAAAAAAAAAAAAAAAAAAATATGTAGAAGAATACGTAAAACTGAGACATGTTTTATTTTTTTTAAAAAATTAGATATTTATTATAGCAACAAATATTGTTTTTTTTTTCAAAATTTACACTCTTTTTGTGTTTATAGCACAAAAAATAAAAACCGCACAGGCGATCAAATACCACAAAAAGAAAGCTCTATTTGTGAGAAAAAAAGGGCGTCAATTTTGTTTGGGAGCCACGTCGCACGACCGCGCAATTGTCAGTTAAAGCGACGCAGTGCCGGAAGCTGAAATTTCGCCTGGGCAGGAAGGGGGTATATGTGCACAGTAAGCAAGTGGTTAAAAACCCCCAAACATTATATATATTTTTTAGCAGAGACCCTAGAGAATAAAATGGCGAGTGTTGCAATTTTTTATGTCACACGATATTTGCGGTCTTTCAAACACGATTTTTTTGGGGGAAAACAACACTTTCGTGAAATAAAAAAAAACTAAACTGTAAAGTTAGCCCAATTTTTTTTGTCTAATGTGAAAGAGGATGTGACGCAGAGTAAATAGATACCAAACGTGTCAGGTTTTGAAATTGCGCACACTCGTGGAATGGCAACAAATTATGGTACCTAAAAATCTCCATAGCTTTAAAAAAAAAAAAAAAATACGATTACCAGGTTACAGAGGAGGGCTTTTGCTAGAATTATTGCTCTCAGTCCGATGATCGCGGCAATTGTGTGTATTGAACATCGTTTACATATGCGGGCGCAACTTACGTATGCGTTTTCTTTTCTACGCGAGCACGCAGGGGCTTTAAAAAAAATAAAAATAAATCGGATTACATTCCTTATGACAGCAAGAAAAGTTAACATCCCTTGTGAAGTAATAGGTGGTGACAGGTACTCTTTATGGAGGGCACCAGGGGACTAAAAGACTCCAAATCCCTCCCTTGCACTTAAAGTATTCAGATCGCCAAAAACGGGCATTCTGAATACTGTCGTTTTTTTTAAGTCGGTACCGTTGGCAGCCGAGTAAACCGTAAGGGACTTTGCTTCCATGTTTTTACATAGGAGACTCAATCAAAGCCATTTCCAGCTTCTATCTAGTCTCAGCCTAGCCGGCGGATGCAACGGATCGTGGACCGGGTCTCCCGGTGGGACAGGAGGCTCGGGAAAAGCGGCGAAAGGAAGGGACACCCCTCCTGCGCCACTAGAATAACAGCTGAGCGGCCTCTTAGCCGTATTGGTTATCACTAAAAAGCCAACCACGGGCTCTAAAAAATGTTACCAGGGTGATGCACCAACCCTTCAAGCCACAAATGCAAATTTGCGTACGGTCAGCGATAAGGGGTTCAAAGATGGTCTCTGGACAGCCGCACTCTGAACAAATTGTAGCCTTTTATTAAAAGAAGGACAGCACTACACGTCACAGCAAAATAAAACCTACTGCCAACGCGTTTCGCACTGAAACTAGTGCTTAGTCAGGTGCAGGCATTGCCTGCACCACTCTGCAATGAAGGATATTCATCTGGGTTCCCACCTGGAGCGGCTAATCCCTTTTCCAGTGATAAGGGGTTAACAGAAAAACAGACAGGCAAATTTAAGTGCTGGCTACTTAACAGAGAGCAGTGATTGATGAATGAGGTCTGCTCAGTGTGCTCCGATACCGATTCATGCTGTCTTGGAGATTTCACACTAATCCAATAGTAATGAATCACATTGGACAGTGGGAGGAAACCCAGCAGGTGAAAGCATGGATGAAGATACCTTTTATAACACTTTCCTACTAGAGCCAGTCCAACTGGCCTGCTGGTTCGTTGCCTTTTTTAGTCCCGATATTTTGAAGGTTCTGTTCTGTGAAAACTTCATCAAACAAAAAGCAGAAGATTACAAATAAAAGTTCTTCTCAGCCACAATGTGGTTTCCATGTCTAAAATGTTTTGAGTTTGTTTACTGAAACGGTAATTTCTCTATATCCATTTCCTTTTTAGGCCCCATTCACACCTAGGCGTTTTTACGCCTGAAGCGCACTGCTCACAAACGCCAGAGGGGAGAATTAACATTATTCCCTATGGTGACTGTTCACACCTGAACGCCTGAACGCCCAAACGCCTGTCGCGTGAAGCTCAAACAAGTCCCGGACCTTTTTTTGTCGCGCGAATCGCGCGACAGCGGCGTTTGAGCGTTTTTTTTCCCCATAGGAAGTAATGGGAAACGCGCGTATTGAGCGTATCGCGCGACAACGGGCGTTTGCTATGGGCGTTTCGTCACTTTAATCAATAGAACTTGTCGCCCATGCAGAAGATTAAAAACAATCTACCAACATAGCAACAAGTGATGAAAAGATGATAATTTTTCCTATTGGCTAAAATAAGAAACGCCGAAGTACAAAAACGTCGCACGACGCTGTATGCAAACGCGCAAATAAGCATGAATACGCGCGAAAAAAAACGCCCGAGAAAACGACCGAACGCCCTACGCTCAGGTGTGAATGCAGCCTTACATATAACACATATTGTTATGCACTGGAGGGGAGAGTAGCGAAATTAAGTTTACTTTCACTTATAAATACTTATTTCAGAGTCATTGACTCAGAACCAACATGGAGGAAAATATCAGAATACTTGATACTTGTTCAAGGTCAGTGCTTCAAAAATACTGACGCTATTGGCACACCATGATAGCCAGGCAACTAGTAACTTTAGAAGGGGAAAATAGCAATGGCAGCAATCATTCTGCTATTACAGGTTTCCTTTAACCACTTAAGCCCCGGACCAATATGCAGCCTAAAGACCCAAGGTGTTTTTACAGTTCGGGACTGCGTCGCTTTAACAGACAATTGCGCGGTCGTGCGACGTGGCTCCCAAACAAAATTGGCGTCCTTTTTTCCCCACAAATAGAGCTTTCTTTTGGTGGTATTTGATCACATCTGCGGTTTTTAGTTTTTTGCGCTATAAACAAAAATAGAGCGACAATTTTGAAAAAAAAGCAATATTTTTTACTTTTTGCTGTAATAAATATCCCCCAAAAACATATATAAAAACATTTTTTTTTCCTCAGTTTAGGCCGATACGTATTCTTCTACCTATTTTTAGTAAAAAAAATCGCAATAAGCGTTTATCGATTGGTTTGCGCAAAATTTATAGTGTTTACAAAATAGGGGATAGTTTTATTGCATTTTTTTTTTTTATTTTTTTTTTACTACTAATGGCGGCGATCAGCAATTTTTTTCGTGACTGCGACATTATGGCGGACACTTCGGACAATTTTGACACATTTTTGGGACCATTGTCATTTTCACAGCAAAAAATGCATTTAAATTGCATTCTTTATTGTGAAAATGACAGTTGCAGTTTGGGAGTTAACCACAGGTGGCGCTGTAGGAGTTAGGGTGCACCTAGTATGTGTTTACAACTGTTTGGGGGTGTGGCTGTAGGAATGACGTCATCGATCGTGTCTTCCCTATAAAGGGAATGACGCGATTGATGCGCCGCCACAGTGAAGGACGGGGAAGCCGTGTTTACACACGGCTCTCCCCGTTCTTCAGCTCCGGGGAGCGATCGCGACGGAGCGGCTATAAACCAATAGCCGCGCCGTGGTCCCGGATCGCTCCCCGAGCGGACCCGACCTCCGCATGTAGCGGGGGGGGTCCCGATCGGACCCCCCACCCGCTAATAGGCGAGGACGTACCTGTACGCCCATGTGCCTGTACGTGCCATATTGTGGACGTACATATACATGCGGGGGTCGGGAAGTGGTTAATGTGCAACAAAAAAAAAACCCAGGGCCAGATTCACACAGAGATACGCTACCGTAACTTTTCCGGCTTTGGTTCGAATCCTGAAAGATTGCGCGCCGAAAGTTACGGCGGTGTAGTGTATTTCTGGCGGCGGAATTCAAACCGGCGATTAGGGGGCGTGAATCATTTAAATGCTCCGTTTCTAAATTTCCCGCCGTGCTTTGCGCGAAATGACGTCGCAACAACGTCATTTTTTGAACTTAAGACGTGACTTACGTTCATCCCTATTCACGGACGTCTTACGCAAAAAATAAAAAAAATAAAAATTTCAACGCGGGAACGACGGCCATACTTAACATGGCAAGTCTTTCTATACGCCGCAAAATAGCAGCTTTAACTATACGCCGGTAAAAGCCGACTAGAGACGACGTATGAGAATGCGACGGCCGCGCGTACGTTCGTGGATCGTCGGAAAAAAGTTCATTTGCATACCCGACGCGGAAAACGACGCAAACTCCACCCAGCGGACGCCGAAGTATTGCATCTAAGATCCGAAGGTGTGCGAAGCCGTACGCCTGTTGGATCGAACCCAGATGCCGTCGTATCTTGGTTTGAGGATTCAAACTAAAGATACGACGCGGGTAATTTGAAAGTACGCCACGTATCAGTAGATACGCCGGCGTACTCTCTCTCTGGATCTGCCCCCCAGTCTCCAAGTATAGCTCTAATCTAAAACCCCTAGCACTAACCTACCCCAATCCATAAAATAAACCCCAACAATAAGTACACCCTTCTGCAGTATATTAACCTTAGACTGTGGTTGAAGCAAGGGCACTTAATTGTAACATCTCTGTACCACCTCCTTAGACTGGCCAACACAAGTGTGTTTCTATCTAAACAATTCATTTGGTTTATCAAATAGACTCGGATACCATGTATTTGATGGTGAAATCTAAAGGAGATTGCACCATCAGATAGTATTGTATTTGCTCAGGCTTAGGCCTCGTTCACATGGCAATACTACAACGTATGCCCGTACCAAGGCCATGTTTACCAGCACAAGGGTTGCACGTGTGTTCCATGCAGTACCCTTCACATCGATTGAGATACAGCAGCCGCACAGACACAGCCGCTACTGTTAAGTATGGCTATACACAGTGGCGTCAGGAGGGGGGCTGACGGGGGCTGGAGCCCCGAGTGTGCCCCCAAAAAGCCCCAGGTCTCGATATTCGGAAATGCATTATTAGCCCAGAGCCGTTTAGACAGAGAGCAGGGAATGATCTCCCACTTATTCAGCGTGGCCGAGTGACGTACACAAAGTCCCGCCTCCTGGACCCGGCTTCTTTGATGGACTTCACACTGGTCCAATGCTGGGACCGCGAGATGTGTGACGTTCATCGTAGGTGCTGCCAGGCCCAGGAGGAGGCGGGAATGACACTGCGGCTGCACTGGGAGATCCCCACTCACTCTGTGTAAATGGGAGGGCGGCTCTTCTATCCTGGCTCTGGCTGCCTGGTGCCTGCAGGGCTGTCTGAGTGGTGGCGAATGGGATGGGTGCACTCGCACACTACAGGTAAGGCTGAACACCAACAATCTGGAATCAAATTTCAAAAGTGTGCAGGGATATGAAAATCCTGTTTCAGTCTTTGAATGCCGGTTATTAAATAACGGAAATTTGTAATTATATTGTTCCGTACATAATTACTATCAGACATGTAAAGAAAAGCCTGAATTATATAATTATACTGATATAACCATTTTAAACATTTACTGCCTGTGACAAGTTATAAATGGAAGTGTCGGGAGATCAGAGGTTATCTGAAGTCTGACGTGTGCTGATGTGCCGTCAGGTAGGTCAGTGTATGTGTAGGTGTCAGGTAGGTCAGTGTAGGTGTCAGGTAGGTCAGTGTATGTGTAGGTGTAGATGTCAGGTAGGTCAGTGTATGTGTAGGTGTTTGGCGTATGATCTGAGCACTGACAGGCTGACCCCCCCACCCCTTCAACCGCTGCAGCAATGCTGGCATCACTCATATGTCTATTTCCCAAAGACAACCTCTGGACATGACGCCGAGCACGTGCACTCAACTTTTTTGGTCGGTCATGACAAGGCCCATTCTGAGTGGAACCTGTCCTGTTAAACCGCTGTTTGGCCTTGGCCACTGTGCTGCAGCTCAGTTTCAAGGCCTTGGAAATCTTCTTATAGCCTAGACCATCTTTATGTAGAGCATAAATAAATTGGAGAGAGGAGAGAGGGCTCAATCTGCAACTCTTCCTCCCGCCCCTACCCCTCTGTGTCTGCCCACACTCCAATCCCTGGCGCTGCGCCTCAGAAAAGAAACGTGGAGGCCAGAAATTCCAGCAGACTCTGGACGAGAGGTGCTGACTGCCAAGGGGTAAGTGAGCTCACAATCCATCCCTGTCTGTGATTAAAGTCTTCCCCCTTCTCTCTCCGACCTCTGAGTGAGAACACTAAAGGAAAATCAGGATTCCTAAAGCATCCTTTACATCAGAGTTCCCCTTTACACCAGAGGCCACAGTAGGGCTGGGAATAAAAAATCGATTAGATTTAAAAATCGAGTTGGTAGGTCAAATTATTTTTTTTCCTATTACCGGGTGCAGACCCTCACAAATTACCCTCCTGTGTCCCTCCTGCCTTGGTGGCCTCTCTGGGCTGTGCAGGGGAGAAGTCAATCCGCTGCGATCCTGGGAAAAGGCCGCGAGGCTGGCTGTGGTGGACTAGGCCGAAGCCGCGGCCTCACCTAAAAAATCCTGCCAGCAGCTTTTCAGGACCGGCACGGTGTCCATAAAAAAAAAAAAATGATTTTAATCGTAAATCGAGTTTTTTATTTTAAAAAAAAAAAAAAAATTTTTTTAGGGAAAAAAAAAAAAAAAAAAAAAAAATCGCCCAGCTCTAGGCCACAGTCTTCCCCCTTACATCAGAGTCCTCTTCGTACAGCAGAGTTCTCAGTGCTCCCCCTTAAATCAGGGTTTAAAGAGCATCCCTTATGTTGGAGTCCCCACAGTTCTCCCTTACATCAGAGTCTGCAGAGTCCCCCCTCACAGTGAAAGGGAACTCTACGAGTTCAGATGTAAAAGGGGAACTCTGTGGACTCTGATGTAAAGGGGGACTCTTGTTATTAACTTCATAGGATTAGAAATTGTATTTAATAACAAAATATATGTATAGTTTATACAATAAAAAATAATAATTGCTGTGTGCCGCTAAAGTGTTCAGGTTTGACTTGAAGAAAAGGTGGCAACCCGAATTCAGCTGTAAAAAAGCACCTACATGTTCCTGGCCAGCAGAGAATTTTCCAGACACAGCCATGTCCTGATCATAACAGCAATGCAATAAAAATTCTGTTGTAGCATTATCATAATAGACGGCCTCCGCTCCTGGGCACACAGCCCCCGTGTTTCCAGTTCTCTGTCTATAATGTTATTTCACTTTCCAAAAACTTCCTGTGTTGGCAGTCATTAAGCTGTGCTATTGCCGTTATTACTTAATCAATGGAAGCCGGCATGAATAAGAGCTTAGCAGTGAATAGAAGTGACTCAGGTTTCCTGTATGTGTGCAGGAAGGAGGAACACCTCTGAACTTTGCTCTCTCTATAGGAGAGAAACAGAAGGCCAGACTCAAAGACAGGTGATAAGCTCTTTATTGGATTCCATGCACAGATGGGAGACAACTCTGCCAAGTTTCAAACTCTAAAAAAAAAAACTCAGAACTTTTAAGTGGATAAACAATTACCAAACCACTTTCAAAGAGTGCTCAGAGCAAGTGCTAAGGGACCACTTTCTTTTTATGGCGTCTCTCCCTTGCTGGTTAGTCCAGGGCCATCGCTGCTCTCGCTCTAGAAAGTGATTCTGCAGGGTATGGTATGAGGGAGGCAGTGACACCCAGCAGGGGTAGGGATTCCTTCAACTGGGTGAATTGTTAGTTTGACTTTGAATTTCAGGAGAACCAGTCAGGAATGGACGTTTGTAGTCAATACAGCACAGGCTTGAATTTCAGGAATGGTTCTTTGTACTGTTGTTATTTACTTTTGTATTTTTTCGCTGTCAGAACAAAACAGTGAGGCTGTTAGGCCCCAGCATAGTCTGAACTGCCTCCTCGTGGGCGGGGCTAGTTTGTTGGTATCCAAGGAGAATGGCAGAATTAATATTAAATAAATTAATATTTGGTTAAGTGAAATTAACAAATAACCCATAAAGTACAGCAGCAGGCTACTTGCTTAACAGCCTCAACCCAATTTGGTATCAGAGTCTCAGTGATAACAGGCGACAGGTGCAGAAGCTCTCAGCAAGGTTAGTGGCACAGCGGAATAGTTCCAGCACTTAACTTTTCACCTTAACAAGGTTTACTTTACTGGAGAAGCAGCTGAGTAGAGGGGTGGCTGCTTGGCAGAGAAGTGGCACTTGGAAGACAGACTGAAAGATCCACGACTGGGGACCATAGAGTGCTATGAACACAAGTAAATGTAGATTGGAACAATTCATGGTTCACGGCTGAGGACCATGAGGATGTAGGAGCACAATACAAATGTTTTACTTACTGGATCCTGGTACACAAGACAGTCCACAGGTGCAGCCTCTTGCAAAGCGGTCCAGTATTCAGACCGTAGGGCTCCAGGGGTAGGCAGCTTCTCTCAGCTCACAGATCCATTCCCACAGGGCTAAAAAGACCAACTTCTCAGGGCTCCAGACTATTTAACAGCAACCTATGTTGGTCCGGAACTTTTAAAGCTGTGGGAGGGCCCCAGTGATCGACTGGGTCCCCAATATTGAGAAGATCCCAAGCGTTTTCCCAGTGAGAGGAAGCTGTTCGGTGGGGAGTCCATCTGAGGAGAGCCAAGAGAGGCTGGCAATCCAATAGGGTCTCGACAATCCACCAGGGATCAAGGGAATCGATTACTGAAAGGCTGGACGTTGGTCACCTATCAGTCGGTAACAGGGCCGGTGCAAGGATTTTTGCCAACTAAGGCGAAGGTGCAGCTGGAGAGGACAGTGTGCAGCTGCGCCACCCGGGTGGAAAACATGATGATCGTGAGGAGGAGGATTCAAAAATACCGCGGCAGTGGAGAGCTCAGAACGGCCTCAGACAAGGAGAGGAGGCTTGAGTACCACCATCTCTGTGGCGCCTGGGTGAACTGCACCCGCACGGCGCACTCAGAGTGGAAACAGCCGGCTGGAGGTGGAGGTCTCGTTCGGACGGCTGCAGCCGATTTTCCGCCCTGTCCATTGGCTGGCACTGGCGCCGTAAGGCAAGCGCCAAAGTTGCCTTGCGCTAGCGCCGGCCCTGGTCGGTAACCTGCAAACTACCTGAAGGAGATCCAGGCCAAAGTCTATTAAGGAAGATTACCTCCGCTACCTCAATCCTAAGGAGGGTCTGTGGCAGAGACTTTTCCTCTAAGTTCCGAGCAATACTCTGGCTGCCAGGTCAGTGAGAGAGGCCTGTCCAGGTACGCTATACCCACTCCGGCTGGAGTGGGTATTGCTACATTATTATTGAGCTCATTGAGCAGATGGAAGTCTAGAAATTGTTGAATATAGCTAAAAAGCAGCACACGTGGATGTAAACCCTTCATACACCCAGTGGAGTGAACAGCCTCAGATGATACACAGAGATGAACCAAATCTCCCTACATAGGTTTTACATCCATATCAGCTGTCCTCACATTTATATATGGTTTAGAAAGTTCAGAATTGTTAGGAGATTTTCTCTTCCTGTTTAACACAGAGTGTGATGTCTGGGCACACAGCCAAGATAGCTAACATTGCTGATTGGAGGAAAGGCACACACCCCCTCTCATCATAGGCAGACACTCTCAGAGGTGTTTTGTAATAGGGCCAGCTCTCTGCTAATCTTTTTATAGCAACCTCCCCTGACAGAAGATTCAGGCTGCTTTTATCCGATGTGTCCTAGAATTTGTCAGGAGTTATCAGGCTGATAACAGAAGAAGGTTCAGAAGAGAGCTATAAGACTTAGCTCATTGAAGAGAGATAACAAAAGCTGGCAGATATATCTGCCCAGCTCAAATTTCATGAATCGGGTTTACATCCACTTTAAGCAGTTTTGTTGTTACTAGTTTTACCTGGCATCTTAAAGGTAATGGCAGGTGAAAAACCTAGTGCATTTACCAAATGATACAAATCACTTCACAGTGACAGCAACCTAGTCCACACTACCCTAGCTGCATTCAAGTCGGATCCCTAGGGCAGCGAGATGTTACAACCTCCATTCAAGATGTCAGGAAACAGGTCCTCAAAGTCCCATAAAGTTACTGACATGAACAAGATAATCATCAGGCCAATTAAAGCAGAACTTCACTCTCTCACAATCAACATTGACTATCTTTAATCCTTATGCCGCTAGTATTAATACATTGATAGGAAAGTATATTATATTTACGTGCGTTTCACACATAAGCATGGGTCATGGATGGAGGAGTTTGCTTTGGATATTAAGAGCCCATTCACACCTAGGCGTTTTGTCGCCTGTAGTGCGACGCCCGCTGCCGCCCCGACACGCCAGAGGGATGATTTAACATTGCCCTCTATGGAGATGGTTCACATCTCCACGCCGAACGCCTGAAAAAAAGTCCCGGACCTTTTTTTCAGGCGGCTTTCGGCGTTCGGCATAGGATATGGGAACCATCTCCATAGGGGGACAATCTAGGGGCACATCTAGGCCGCAAATCGCGGTACAAAACGCCGCTATTTGACGCCGCAATTCACGGGACAAAAACGCCGCGATTTTGTCAGCCTAGATGTGAATGCAGCCTTACCCTTTCACGACTAAGCCCATTTCTGACATTTGGCGTTTACAAGTTAAAATCAGTATTTTTTTGCTAAAAAAATTACTTCGAACCCCCAAACATTTTATATATTTTAGCAGAGAATCTAGAGAATAAAATGGCGATTGTTGCAATATTTTATGTCACGCGGTATTTGTGCAGCGGTGTTTTAAACGCAACTTTTTGGGAAAAAAGACACTTTCACAAATTTAAAAAAAAAATGAAAAGGTAAAGTTAGCCCAATTTTATTGTATAATGTGAAAGATGATGTTACGGCAAGTAAAAAGATACCAAAACATGTCATGCTTTATAATTGCACGCACGCGTGGAATGGTGACAAATTACGGTACCTAAAAATCTCCATAGGCGACACTTTAATTTTTTTTTTTAAAGTTACAGAGGAGGTCTATGGCTAGAATTATTGCTCTCGCTCTGATGATCGCGGCGATAGCTCACATGTGTGATTTGAACACCGTTTACATTAACGGGCGCGACTTTCATATGCGTTTTCTTTGCTGCGTGAGCTCGCTGGGGCGGGGGCTCTTTAAAATGTTTTTTTTTTCTCTCATAATATAAAATTGTATTTAAAAAAAAAAATTGATCACTTTTATTGCTGTCACAAGGAATGTAAACATTCCTTGTGACAGTAATAGGTGGTGACAGGTACTCTTTATGGATGGATGGGAGGTGGGTCTAAAAGACCCCCCAACCCTCCTTTGCACTTCAAAGTATTCAGATCGCCGAAAACTGTTATTCTGAATACTGTGTATTTTTTTTAAACCGGCGCTATTGGCAGCCGAGTAAACCAGAAGTCACGTTGTGACGCCGCTTCCGTGTTTACATTGAAGAGACTTAAATTAAATAAAGTGTTTTTTGCTTTGTGGTGTTCAGATATAGTTCAACTTTAACTGCTTGCCAACTGTCCAATAGAAAATTTACACAGCAGAAGCCGATCAGTGGGTCCCGCGGACAAAATGTCGTTATACTGACAAAATGTAAACAAGGCAGACTGTCATTCTGCGAGTACAGAAGACATGGACCCTGTGTTTCTGTAAAGCAGAAACACTGATCCATGTTTTCCAGTAATAAAAGCACCTCCCCCACTACACTGAAACATTAGCTAGGCACACAGTTAACCCTTTGATCGCCCCTGATGTTAACCGACTTCCCTGCCAGTGTCATTAGTACAGTGACAGTGCACATTTTTAGCACTGATCGCTGTATAAGGCTGCATTCACACCTAGGCGTAGGCGATTTGCGGCGTTTTGTACCGCGATTTGCAGCGACAAAACGCGTTGTTTTTACCCACGGTTTATCCCATAGTTTGTAGATGCTATAACTTTGGCGCAAAACAATCAATATACGCTTAAACAAAAATATGTAGCAGAATACATATTGGCCTAAATTTAAGAAGAAATTAGATTTAAAAAAATAAAATAAAAAATGTGGATATGTTTTATAGGAGAAAGTAAAAATACATATTTATTTTTTCAAAATTGTCAATTCTTTTTAGTTTTTAGCGTAAAAAAAAAAAAAACACAGTGGTAATTTAATACCACCAAAAGAAAGCTCTATTTGTGGGGAGAAAAACACAGTGGCATATCACACAAAAAATGGCCTGGCCATGAAGAGGGGTAAATCTTCCAGAGGTCAAGTGGTTAAAAATGAATTACATTGTGTTTTTGCTTTGTGGTGCTCACATACAGTTTAGTTCCACTTTACGATCGGATCCCCTTTTCTATGAGCAGGCCATAGCAGATATATGTGGCTGAATTATTCAGTTGTGAATGAACGTAGTATGTGAGTGTATTCACTGTGATCATTTGGAAAAGGAAGGGACTGGTAAATTACATATTTTCTGGCCCCTTCCCCTGCTCTCCATCCTAAAACATCCCCCGCAGCAGCCGAACCGAGAGGTGAGAAGAGAAGTCACCAGCACTGTGGAGGGGGTGGCACAATATGGGGGGGGGGGGGGGCCCGAACGGTAGGGGAATCGGCACCGCACGTAATGATTATGGTGTGCCCTGGCACACCTCCTGCGCACGCCAATGGGGTGTTTACAATCAAATCTAAAGTCAACCAAACGGTAATAAGACTATCAATTAAAAAAAAAAAAAAAACGCCATTAATAACTGGAAAATAAAAAGGACCTAATTATTTTGATTGAATGGAACAGAACACAAGCCTTGAGGGCAGGAACTGGGAGGCAGGCCGGTGTCTTGTCGAGCTAGTTCCCCTATCGATATGGTTCCCTGCTTGACTGCGCAGACGAAGCCCACGGAAATCTCCGAACCTGATCAGCTGTACACGGCGCATGTGCGGCATCCAGGCTCATTCCTTACCATCCCCTTAGACTTGGAGGATGTTAAAAAAAAGAGCCAGGAGGCCGAGCGAGCGCAGCGAGCCGTTCGAGCAAAGCGACGACGTGAGGTCGACTGGGCACTTTCAGCAATTTCCACGTTGCCCTGAACCAGTTGCTACAGCTAATCAGGTTCGGTGATTTCTGTCAGCTCTGATGGCGCCTGCGCAGTCAAGGGGGGGGAACCATATCAGCAGATCATTGGGACAAGGGGTGGGCAGGAGGGATAGCTACCCTGGGCACTGTAAGGTGGGGGCGGCAGGAGAAAAGTACTGTTCTCATCTTAAAATTTGGGGGGGGGGGGGAGGGAGGTTGCCAAGATTGGTGATTTAGGGTGATTTCTGTTAGGAGGAGGGATGGGGGAAGAATATTTGTGCTGGGAGTAGGACATTTGAAGTTTCCCCGTGGTGCCTTCAGCTGGTAACACCATCTCTTAACTATATAGTTTACCCTCAGGTGAGAATGTTTGGGAAAAATTGTTTCGGTCCCCCATCTTCCTTCTTTTCCCCTCTCTGCCATACACCAGATTATTTTGCTTTTATTCATTTTTTTATAGATACATCTATTTTGTATTTGTTTCTGATGATTAAAAATATCCACAAAACATGCCTGTCATATGCTACGCCATTGCAATCATGTGTATAAAATTCTTCAGTATTTTCTATTTTTATCATTATTTTTTATTATCATTTCCAAGATAACCTATGCTTACAATTAAAGTGGATGTAAACCCACTCTCATCCTTTCTAAACTACTGCCATAGTGCTGATCTATAAGGATATACAAGCCTCCTGCATGTATCCTTACCTGTCAAATGTCTCCCCTCTGTCTGTTATGAGACCTGAAATATTGCAGATTCTGTGGGTGGATCTGTTGTCTGGAGCTCTGTGGGTGGAGTCGTGATGTCAGCAGACTCTCCGCCCACCTTTACACTCCCCTTGTCAGCATGCTTTTTTTCCTGTGTATTTCTTACACTAAATTCTGCTATGATCACTAACATCCAGTCAAAAAACAGAAAAGTAACCACATGACTTCATAAAAGTGGGGGTGGGAATTGAAAAATAATGCCTGTCTCCAGGTTAGTGCATGAGATATGTAAATAACCTGTCACTCACAGCAAGGGGGCGGAACGGACTAAGGTTTTTCTCTGTAAGTTCC
Source organism: Rana temporaria (assembly GCF_905171775.1). Taxonomy (NCBI): domain Eukaryota; kingdom Metazoa; phylum Chordata; class Amphibia; order Anura; family Ranidae; genus Rana; species Rana temporaria. Next base: position 416,669,989 of record NC_053491.1, on the reverse strand, counting down.
TTTTTATTGCTCAGAGCTGGATTAACTCTTTGTGGCAAGACTGGGCACAGATGATAGGAAATCTTATACTGTACATTGTGACATTAAAAAAAAAAAAAAAAAATATCGGGTTTACATCCACTTTAAGCAGATTAATAGGCTATATAGCAATACATTCATTATTATACAAAGATGAATCATGTCGGAATATGTGTACATACATGAATTATAATGGTGTTATCTATTGTTGTTAATTCTATATATTTTTACCATGTTTTTTTTGTATATTTAATAGGAATCCTTAAACATGTTTTTGCATACCTATTTTCAAGTACAGTGGAACCTTGGATTGCGATTAACGCGGTTAACGAGCGTTTTGCAATACGAATAATAACGTTTTTAAAATCCTGACTCGGTTTGTGAGTGTTGTCTCCCAAAACTAGCAGGATTCAAGCCTCTGCGGTGTACAGTAGCGCATTTGGCCAGAGGTGTCTGGGGCGCCGGAGCTGATCGGAGCCGTTCGGTATTACTTGGAAACACTCAGGCCCAGAATCTCGTAGGAGATACGACGGCGTATCTCCAGATACGCCGTTGTATCTCTGAGTCTGAGCCGTCGTATCTTGGCGCCTGATTCAAAGAATCATATCCCCTAGAATTTGTATAAGATATGACCAGCGTAAGTCTCCTACGCCGTTGTATCTTAACTGCATATTTACGCTGGCCGCTAGAGGCGTGTACGCTGATTTACGGCTAGAAATATGTCAATTAGCTAGATACGCCAATCCGCGAACGTACACCCGGTCGTCACATTACAGATACGCCGTTTACGTTGGCTTTTCCCGGCGTAAAGTTACCCCTGCTATATGAGGCGTAGATGAGGCGTACACCAATGTTAGGTATGGACGTCGGAACAGCGTTGAATTTTTCACGTTTTACGTTGTTTGCGTAAGTCGGTCGCGAATAGGGCTGGGCGTCATTTACGTTCACGTCGAAAGCATTGGCTTCTTGCGGGTTAATTTGGAGCATGCGCACTGGGATACTTTCACGGACGGCGCATGCGCCGTTCGTAAAAAGCGTCATTTACGTGGGGTCACATTAAATTTACATAACACACGCCCACATCTTCCACATTTGAATTAGGCGGGCTTACGCTGGCCTATTTACGCTACACCGCCGCAACTTTGGTTTGAGAATACTGCACTTGCCTGTCAAAGTTGCGGAGGCGTAACGTAAATAGGATACGTTACGCCCGCACAAAGATGCACGCTTCTACGTGAATCGGGGCCTCAGTTCCCAAGTGTTTCCCAGGGCAGCCGAACGACCTCCAAGTATTTCTGAGTCTCTCCGGCGCCCCCCCCCACCTCTGGCCACATGCGGTATTGCATGCCATAGAAGTGAATGTGGAACAAATTATTTTCGTTTTCCATTGACTTCTATGGGGAAACGCACTTTGATATGCGAGTGCTTTGGATTACAAGCATTCTCCTGGAACGGATTATGCTCATAATCCAAGGTTCCACTGTAGTGTGCTTCATATAAAGTCCCAACCAACCCCCCTTTTTCAATATAGGACATCTGAAGTGGTGGGAGAAGATGTGTACTAGAAGGGGAACATTTTAGGGGTAGAGGATTTTTGCTAGGAGTGGCGATTTTTTTGGGTGGGTGTGGGGGAGTGGGGGCAAAGATTTGTGCTGAGAGGGGGTATTTCAGTAGGGGGTCAGATTTGGGGGGAAATTATGCTTAGGGGGTAAGCAAGCAGATTAGCGCTCAGTGTTTTGTGGGGGGTGTTTGCTGACACACAATGCTCCAACATCTTGGGGGGGCGCAGTTTGGCATGTTCGCCCCGGGCTCTCTCGTCCCGGCACTGCTGGGAAGGGTTGCCACAATCATAGGTAGGGTTCACCGGTTTCAGGCTGCATTGCATGTCATGGCTAGTTTGCTGTCCAGAACTCAAACAGCACATTGTGAAAGCACAACACCTTTCCCTTTGTTGTACGCTGAACTGCGTCGGATTCTCTCTACCGTCAGCCAGCAGAAATGTCTGTTATTACACAATCACACAAATCCTTCGCTGGATTCTTGGCGTTATAAATCACCGACAACCACAGGACCTCATGTGAAAAGTTATTTTGGAGGTAGTCGGGAGATTTTAATCACATGGCAGCGAGATTTTTTTAACCCCTTAGTGACAGCTGCCTCTGATAAAGTCAATATCCTGCATTTATTGCCACTGCCAAGAAGGAGTTAACTGTCTCAAAATTCACCTGTAGGCCCGACCTGTGATTGGGGGGAATGGGGGAAGGGCGTCATTATCTCAGCCATCATTCTCATATTGCACCTTGCAGGCTACACCTGTTTGTAAATGATCACAGGAGGTTGATGGACACAAAACGTCAAAGTAAAGTAGACCCCCGGGGGGGCCAGGTAACTAACCCTGGGACTGGAAGTCTGGAAAAGTCACACACAGAATACACATGGCTTGAGGCGAATGACAGTGGGCGGAGCCAGAGGATCACATTAGGCAGAAGCCAATTTACAATGGGCTAGATTCAGTTACATTTGCGCTTTTTTTACGGAGGCGCAGGGCAACGTTTTTGCCCTGCGCCCCCGCAAATTTACTGCGCTGCCCTTGATTCACGGAGCAGTAGCTCTGTAAATTGCGTGGGCGCGCCGGCAAAATGCCCGGCGTAAGCGCGCGCAATTTAAATGATCCCGTAGGGGGCAGGAATCATTTAAATTAGGCGCGTTCCCGCGCCGATCGTAGAGCGCATGCTTCGGTCGGGAAGCTTTCCCGACGTGCCTTGCGGCAAATGACGTCGCAAAGTGAACGTGAATGGCGTCCAGCGCCATTCACGAATCACTTACGCAAACTACGTAAATTTGAAATTTTGCGACGCGGTAACGACGGGTATACGCAACATTGGCTGCCCCTGCTAATAGGGGGCAGCCTTACGCGAAAGACGCCGTAGGGAAACTACGTAAACTGCGTACGCAGGGCTCGCGTAACGTTGTGAATCGGCGTTAGTATGCAATTTGCATACTATACGCTGAGCACAACGGGAACGCCACCTAGCGGCCATCGCAAGAATGCAGCCTAAGGTATGCGGGCATAAGAGCCTTATGCCGAGCATATCTTAGGCTGCAGTCGGCGTAACGAGGTTCCTGAATCAGGAGCATTCGTTACGCTGGGGCAAGTAAGCAATTGCGCTGTGTAACTATGGTTACACAGGTGCAATTGCTTCTTGAATCTGGGCCAATATTTATTGGCTGCAAGGGGAGAAGTAAATGCCATGATTGCACTATCACCAGCGATCGCTGTGCAAACTCTGTTCATGCTAATTTTGGGTTATAGATAAGGGAAGGGGTGGAAAGGAACGGCAGTCTGGAAAATCCTCAGCATTAGTTTTTCCATCACCCAGCATGTTCAACGTAGGATGATGGCAGGCCTAGAGAGGCGAGAATATCATAGTCCATTCTGACCTTATCCACATGGATGGAAAACGTTCACACTTAAAAAAAGAATTTCAGGTATAGATCTTTAGATATATAGCACTCAGGCTTTCACACTGCGGCTGCAGAACACACAGTTTACAGGTAATATTTTTAGCGCAAAAATGCCTGTAAAGTTCCTTAGCGTGAAAGTGGTCTAAAAGTCAGCAGCTACACATAATGTAGCCGTTGTTTTTTAACATTAGGACACATACCTGTCATGGAGTCCAGCAATGTCGGCACCGCAGCCAATGTTTTTATCAGCTGGTCGGGTGCTGCCACCGCCATTGCGGGTAAGCGAACCCGGCAGTGTAGCCTTTCTGCATCACGGCCAAGTCCCTACTGCGCATGCACGGCAGATGGGGGGGCTCGATCTGCTGGCGTAGTTCACCACAGCCCGGTCTTCCGGAAGTGGGGTACAGGGTACCCGCCCCCCCCCCAAATGTGCCAAAGGTGGCACCAGAGGGGGAGAGGAATCAGATAAGTGGAAGTTCCCCTTTTGGATGGAACTCTGCTTTATCTCCAGCGGTTTCCATCCAGCCCTGTCACACCGGTCGCTTACATCGGGTGTCCTCCTCAGAGTCCCCCCTTACATCAGGATGCCCTATCAGAGTCTCCATAAGAGTTCCACCTTATATCAGGTGTCCCTATCAGAGCCCCCCTCCCACCACATTAGGGTCCTCATCAAAGTCCCACCCCACACCAAAGTCCCCATTAGAGCCAAACATCAGCACCCCCACTTTACATCAGGTGTCCCTATCAGAGTCCTCCCCCATATCAGGTTCCCCATCAGAGTCCCTCTTTACATCAGGTGAACATATCAGCATCTCCATCAGAGTCCCCCCTTTACATCAGGTGACCCTATCAGCATCTCCATCAGAGTCCCCCCTTTACATCAGGTGTCCCTATCCGAGTCCTTCCTAATATCAGGGTCCCCACCTTACATCGGGTGTCCTCAGAGTCCTCTACATCAGGTGTCCCACGTTACATCAAGATCCCCATAAGACGAGTCCCTCCTTACATCAGATATGCCCTATCAGAATCACCATAAGAATCCCACCTTACATCAGGTGTTCCTATCAGAGCCCCCCTCCCACCACATAAGGGACCCTATCAAAGTCCCACCCCACATCAAGGTCCCCATCAGAGCAAAATATCATAACCACCCCCCCACAAACACCAGGTGTTCTCATCAGAGTCTCCCCTTACATCAGGTGTCCCTATCAGAGTCCTTAAGACTGGCACATGGATCAGTGAATGCATTATCAGACACTGGGGGGGGGGGGGGGGCACATCTCACTTCTGCACTCCCCTAGATTCAGGCCAGACTACAGATAAGCTTCTTATAAGTTTACCCATAGATCAAAGTCTTAAGGATCGGCTGAGATTTGAACCATTGATCAACGTGGGTGCAACCAGCCTGTCAGATTTTACATGCCATTTTTGCTAGTGGTTAATTTAGCTGCTAGCAGTAATCTCTGTGTTCTGCCAGTGGGGATGGCTCCTCCTGCCCCTCCGCCGGGAGAACCGACTGTGTTGATGGGGAAATTGAGCGATTTTCTTTCCTGCAAACTGGCTTTACTGTAGAGTTTACTAGCACTTTTAGATCTGCTTTAAACCAGCATTGTGCAGGTAAAACAGATTTACTGCCCTCTGCACTTTGCTGCGGGCACAAAAAATGTAGTTCCAGGTCATACATGAGATCCCTTGGATACTTCCTGATCTCGCCAGGACCTGTGGGACATTTGCCAACCCCTGATCACAGGTCTCCGGTGTGGGCACAAGAACACAATCTATTGTGAATTATGTCACACACAAATAACTCCCCATGCACACATATCCCAGGATGCTTTGTACCGACAATCCTGGAGAAACATTCAATGAGAGTGCAAGGACAGCAACATGGATCAGGAAAACTTCACCTGCCAGCATTGTACACTGCAATCTGCCCACCAGTCTGTGCCACTGATTGTCCCTCAGGCATGCACACAGGCTGCAGAGCTGGCATAGACCTCACCATACATGGTACAATCTGCTCATATCATCAACTTTAACATTTACCAAAACGATATAATATATGAAGATATTCCAATGGGAGGTTTCTCCCTAGTTGTTGGCAGATCCAAAGGAGAGATTGTACAATCTGATGCTAATGTGTATGGTGAGTGAAGTGCCATGTAGTGCAGGTGCCATAGCTGGCAGAATCCTCCCTCCATGGCACCTCTCATTTCCTCTGCCCCCATACAATCCAGGAGGGGCTACAACATTGTATCCAACAATCCATCAATATTTATAAACAGGACAGGAAGCAGATTGCAAGCATTGTGCCAGAAGTCTACATAGAAAGTTTGGTGCCAGGCGATCAGTGTGAGCTGGTGGTGCGGTGCCTGTGGGCACAGTGCAGGGAAGTCACACTCACCCACTCCGAACCTCTCCCTCTTACTGGGGATCCAGCGGGCCATAGTACATAAGGCGATCGGTGCTGGAAGTTACCGTGCTGGGCTCAGCCCTCCCCCTGCTGATCTCCCATCTCCACCATCATCCACACTGACTCACAGGGAAGGAGGGGGAGGAGGGCTGCCTGGTGCAGGGGATGGGGTAGGAGGGGTCACAGGGCTGGGGTAGGAGGGGCATGGGCAGCAGATGGTGAATGGAAGGGAGTCAGGGGAGCAATGCCTGTCATCGTGGGACTGTCTGTCTGCTACAGGAAGAGCCTTCTGTGATCTCACAGTCCTGCCTGATCTCTCCTCTGGGATCCGATCCCACAGTCCTGCCTGATCCCTTCTCTGGGATCTAATCCTGCCTTATCCCTTCTCACAGTCCTGCCTGATCTCTCCTCTGGGATCCGATCCCACAGTCCTGCCTGATCCCTTCTCTGGGATCTAATCCTGCCTGATCCGATCTCACAGTCCTGCCTGACCCCTCTGGGATCCCAAATCACAGTTTTGCCTGATCCCTCCTCTGGCAACTGATCCTACTTGATACCTAAGTCCTGCCTGATCCCTCCTCTGGGATGAAATCTCACAGTCCTCCTTGATCCCTCCTCTGGGATCTGATCCCTCCTCTGGGAACTGATCCTCCATGATCCCTCCACTGGGATCCGATCTCACAGTCATGCCTGATCCCTCCTCTGGGATCTGTCCTGCCTGATCCATCCTCTGGGATCTGATCCCTCCTTTGGGATCTGATCTCACAGCCCTGCCTGATCCCTCCTCAGGGATCTGATTCCTGTTCGGGGATCCCTTCTCACAGTCCTGCCTGATCCCTTATCTAGGATCTGATCCCTCCTCTGGGATCTGATTCTGCTTGATCCCTCCTCTGGGATCCGATCTCACAGTCCTGCCTGCTTTCTCCTCTGGGAACTGATCCTGTCTGATCCCTCCTCTGGGATCCGATCTCACAGTTCTGCCTGATCCCTCCTCTGGGATCTTATCTCACAGTCCTGCCTGATCCCTCCTCTGGGATCTAATCTTGCCTGATCCGATCTCACAGTCCTGCCTGATCCCTCCTCTGGGATCCGATCTCACAGTCCTGCCTGATCCCTCCTCTGGGATCTAATCCTGCCTGATCCGATTTCACAGTCCTGCCTGATCCCTCCTCTGGGATCCCTTCTCACAGTCCTGCCTGATCCAATCTCACAGTCCTGCCTGATCTCTCCTCTGGGATCCGATCTCACAGTCCTGTCTGATCCCTCCTCTGGGATCCGATCTCACAGTCCTCCTTGATCCCTCCTCTGGGATCTGATCCTCCTTGATCCCTCCTCTGGGATCCGATCTCACAGTCCTGCCTGATCCAATCTCACAGTCCTGCCTGATCCCTCCTCTGGGATCCGATCTCACAGTCCTGCCTGATTGCTCCTCTGCGATCTGATCCTGCCTGATATCTCCTCTGGGATCCGATCCCACAGTCCAGCCTGATCCCTTCTCTGGGAGATTGATCCGATCTCACAGTCCTGCCTGATCCCTCCTCTGGGATCTGATCCTCCTTGATCCCTCCTCTGGGATCTGATCGCACAGTCCTGCCTGATCCCTTATCTAGGATCTGATCCCTCCTCTGGGATCTGATTCTGCTTGATCCCTCCTCTGGGATCCGATCTCACAGTCCTGCCTGCTTTCTCCTCTGGGAACTGATCCTGTCTGATCCCTCCTCTGGGATCCGATCTCACAGTTCTGCCTGATCCCTCCTCTGGGATCTTATCTCACAGTCCTGCCTGATCCCTCCTCTGGGATCTAATCTTGCCTGATCCGATCTCACAGTCCTGCCTGATCCCTCCTCTGGGATCTAATCCTGCCTGATCCGATCTCACAGTCCTGCCTGATCCCTCCTCTGGGATCCGATCTCACAGTCCTGCCTGATCCCTCCTCTGGGATCTAATCCTGCCTGATCCGATTTCACAGTCCTGCCTGATCCCTCCTCTGGGATCCCTTCTCACAGTCCTGCCTGATCCAATCTCACAGTCCTGCCTGATCTCTCCTCTGGGATCCGATCTCACAGTCCTGTCTGATCCCTCCTCTGGGATCCGATCTCACAGTCCTCCTTGATCCCTCCTCTGGGATCTGATCCTCCTTGATCCCTCCTCTGGGATCCGATCTCACAGTCCTGCCTGATCCAATCTCACAGTCCTGCCTGATCCCTCCTCTGGGATCCGATCTCACAGTCCTGCCTGATTGCTCCTCTGGGATCTGATCCTGCCTGATATCTCCTCTGGGATCCGATCCCACAGTCCAGCCTGATCCCTTCTCTGGGAGATTGATCCGATCTCACAGTCCTGCCTGATCCCTCCTCTGGGATCTGATCCTCCTTGATCCCTCCTCTGGGATCTGATCGCACAGTCCTGCCTGATCCCTCCTCTGGGATCTAATCCTGCCTGATCCGATCTCACAGTTCTGCCTGATCCCTCCTCTGGGATCCGATCTCACAGTCCTGCCTGATCCCTCCTCTGGGATCTGATCCTGCCTGATATCTCCTCTGGGATCCGATCCCACAGTCCTGCCTGATCCCTTCTCTGGGAGATTGATCCGATCTCACAGTCCTGCCTGATCCCTCCTCTGGGATCTGATCCTCCTTGATCCCTCCTCTGGGATCTGATCGCACAGTCCTGCCTGATCCCTCCTCTGGGATCTAATCCTGCCTAATCCGATCTCACAGTCCTGCCTGATCCCTCCTTTGGGATCCCAAATCACAGTCCTGCCTGATCCAATCTCACAGTCCTGCCTGATCTCTCCTCTGGGATCCGATCTCACAGTCCTGCCTGATCCCTCCTCTGGGATCCGATCTCACAGTCCTCCTTGATCCCTCCTCTGGGATCTGATCCTCCTTGATCCCTCCTCTGGGATCCGATCTCACAGTCCTGCCTGATCGCTCCTCTGGGATCTGATCCTGCCTGATATCTCCTCTGGGATCCGATCCCACAGTCCAGCCTGATGCCTTCTCTGGGAGATTGATCCGATCTCACAGTCCTGCCTGATCCCTCCTCTGGGATCTGATCCTCCTTGATCCCTCCTCTGGGATCTGATCGCACAGTCCTGCCTGATCCCTCCTCTGGGATCTAATCCTGCCTGATCCGATCTCACAGTTCTGCCTGATCCCTCCTCTGGGATCCGATCTCACAGTCCTGCCTGATCCCTCCTCTGGGATCTGATCCTGCCTGATATCTCCTCTGGGATCCGATCCCACAGTCCTGCCTGATCCCTTCTCTGGGAGATTGATCCGATCTCACAGTCCTGCCTGATCCCTCCTCTGGGATCTGATCCTCCTTGATCCCTCCTCTGGGATCTGATCGCACAGTCCTGCCTGATCCCTCCTCTGGGATCTAATCCTGCCTGATCCGATCTCACAGTCCTGCCTGATCCCTCCTTTGGGATCCCAAATCACAGTCCTGCCTGATCCCTCCTCTGGGATGCAATCTCACAGTCCTCCTTGATCCCTCCTCTGGGATCTGATTCTGCTTGATCCCTCCTCTGGGATCCGATTTCACAGTCCTGCCTGATTTCTCCTCTGGGAACTGATCCTGTCTGATCCCTCCTCTGGGATCCGATCCCACAGTCCTGCCTGATCCCTCCTCTGGGATACCATCTCAAGTCCTGCCTGATCCCTCCTTTGGGATCCCAAATCACAGTCCTGCCTGATCCCTCCTCTGGGATGCAATCTCACAGTCCTCCTTGATCCCTCCTCTGGGATCTGATTCTGCTTGATCCCTCCTCTGGGATCCGATTTTACAGTCCTGCCTGATTTCTCCTCTGGGAACTGATCCTGTCTGATCCCTCCTCTGGGATTCGATCTCACAGTCCTGCCTGATCCCTCCTCCGGGATCTCATCTCATAGTCCTGCCTGATCCCTCCTCTGGGATCCAATCGCACAGTCCTGCCTGATCCCTCCTCTGGGATCTGATCTCACACATTGCTGTCTGTCTGTGACCCAGGGATCTGCTGGAATGTAACAGGGAGGAGACTGGGCTGAGAGCGAGCAGTGCTGCAGACGGCCACCAGGGGGAGCGCTCCTTACTCGCTACATTGTAAGCATTACTTAGCAAATTGCTGCAGAAATGGATACAATATATAAAGTGTAGCCAGGGAAATGATTTCTGCAATCAGAGGGATGCTTTCCCGAGAGAAATGTAAATAAATAAATGTATGTAAAAAATACATGTAAATAAATGTTTGCAAACAAACTGAAAAAAAAGATCAATTGTGCCCATCAAACGCAGCTACTGTGCCCATCAATTGCCGCCACTGTGCTATCAAATGCAGCCACTGTGTCCATCAAGCGCAGCCACTGTGTCCATCAAGCGCAGCCACTGTGTCCATCAAGCGCAGCCACTGTGTCCATCAAGCGCAGCCACTGTGTCCATCAAGCGCAGCCACTGTGTCCATCAAGCGCAGCCACTGTGCCATCAAATACAGTCACTGTGCCCATCAAGTACAGGTGTCTGGAGGTTTGCACAGGGACTCATACACTTACTAGATTTTCAGATGACAATATTTATACTGCTGGTTGGTAAAAAGATAATGTGTCGGTAATACACAAGCGATAAAGAGCATTAGACATCATTTTGTAGTTTAGACAATACTTTGCATCTGTGGTAGTGAGCCCTTGTGGATCGCCAGCTTGGGGTTCACCCGAGTCTAAGTCCCAGCCTGATTCTTCACCAGGGCCCCTAATGGTGGGGATGGACTTGCAGCTTGCTGGAACCAGGTTGCAGCCCCCCGGTATGCCCAGCTGAGGATGCAGAGACCCCTCGCGTGTGCAGAATATAAGCAGCAGGAGACATAAGTGTAGCGCTACCCCCTCAGAAGCCGCTGGTTAGATTGGGATCGGCATAGTTGTGTTACCTCTGTGATGTGTCTAGGGGTAATGGCTATGATGAGAGCAATGACGGAATGTCCAAGCAATTGATTGACGTTTTTCTGTGCTTTTATTTTGGGTCAAACATGACCAACAGTCAACTTGAGGTAGATAGAATAGGTTGGTGAAAAGGAGAGAACTTTGCAGATTCAGGCTATGGATAGAAGAAGCAGTCCTGCCTCCAATGATTAATCTCACTTCGTCGCCACTCTAGCCAGAGTGGGTTCAGTGCCCCTGGACAGGTCCCTCTCACAGGCCTGGCAGCCAGAGTGTCACTCGGAACTGCTGGGAAGAAACAAGTCTCTGCCACCGACTTGGCTCTAGTAAGATTTAGACTATTGTAGTGAGACCTCTGCCACAGGCCCAATACTTGTGAACATGGATGATAGAGCGAATCCTCCCAGTAAACACTATTTTGCCTGAATCCTCCTCAGGTAGACTTGATAGCTTGGGGCCACCGACTGACATTTTGCAGCATACAACCTGTCAGTGTCCAGTCACCCAGATCCCCGATGGATGGTCAAGCCCTATTGGATCACCTGCCTCCGGGTTCACCTCAGACCGACTCCCTACCGAACAGCATAACTCGCTTGGGATCTTCTTAATAGAGATGGGGGACCCAGTAAGTCACTGGGGCCCCTTGGCAGCATCAGTTGCTCCGGGCCATGAGGGCCCAGAGTCAGGAACTCCGCGTGCCTGGTAGGCCATATCGCCAGGGCCCGTGATGTGCGCACACCCTAAAGGTAGGTGCCGCACCTGTAACCAGGAACCCGCGAAGAACCCCGGAAAATGGCGTCTGCCACAGAAATACCCTCCCCCAGCATGCCCCGCGAGGGAAACACTCCTCTAATTGGCTGCTGAGCAAAAGGACGCCTCCGCCTGGACCTCTCTGGTGCCACCTGTCCTCCAAAGATGGAACTACATCTCCGGAGCCCAGAATGACCCAGGGAACAGTTCAGGGCTGGCAATAGCCAGATTTAAATAAATCAACATGGATGAAAGCAAGTAACTCTCTCATCCCACTAAATTTGACATAGCACCTGTACTGAAAAGTACACAGGCGCTACATAAGGAAATCCAAGAGACAAGCCGAGGTTAGGATGGGCAGCACACAATCACAGACAATAGACACAGCCAGGTAGTAGTAGCAAACTGGAGCTCAGAGAACTGCAAAGTTGCTCAGGCAACGCAGGCTGGACTGAGCACATGTATATATAGGAAAGCTTACTGAGAGGCAATCCACCAAGTGATGGAAGGGAAGTAAATAAAAACCCAGAGTAGCAGGCGATGCCCATAGATGAACATAGAGCCATACAACACATGTGAAGAAATCAAAGGACTAGGAGGAACACTGCAGTAAGGAGGTAGGTAATACACAGGCAGGAAACCTGCAGGCTAACTTGTGACAGGTAATTGAATTTCCTAGTACATAAGAGGTTGTTAACAGTCGTTTTTTGTACAAAGCACATGTGAACAAAACATAATGGTCTCTGTAGCTCCACCCCCTTTTGAAGCCCACATTATGGGTGTTCCTGGGGGGGGGGGCATAGCCAGCACAAAGTCATGGCCACGTTCTCAGTGCTTTTACAATTATGAATGAACAAGCAACATTGCTTGTTCATTCATAAAAGTAAAAGATCACTCAGATATGTGTAGCAGAGACAAACTGGAGATGTTGACCAGGCAAAGGCACAGAGGGAATGAGCAAGAGCAAGGCAGTTTAAAGTTTGGAGTCAAGCGTACAGGAGGCTTCCACAAGCGCTCCTTAAAGCGCTCTGCTGTGGTCCTGTTATGATTTCCCTGGCTGATGTATCTTCTGGTTCCTGATCCTGATCTTTGGCTTCTAAAAACATAGGGCCAGGTTCTCAAAAGAGATACGACGGCGTATCTCCAGATACGCCGTCGTATCTCTGAGTTGTGCCGTCGTATCTATGCTCCTGATTCTTAGAATCAGTTACGCATAGATTTCTATTAGATCCGACCGGCGTAAGTCTGTTACGCCATCGGATCTTAACTGCATATTTACGCTGGCCGCTAGGGGCGTGTACGCTGATTTACGCCTAGAAATATGTAAATCAGCTAGATACGCGAATTCACGAACGTATGCCCGGCCCGACGCAGTACAGTTACGCCGTTTACGTTAGGCTTTTCCCGGCGTAAAGTTACCCCTGCTATATGGTGGCGTACATGCGGCGTACCAATGTTAAAGTGGAGTTCCACCCATAAATATAACATTACATCAGTAGTTTTAAAAAAATATCATTAGTCCTTTACGAAACATTTTTTTTTTTTTAGATGCCTTCAAAGTGTTGTTGCTAGGCAGAATAGTTAATCTTCCCACTTCCTGCACCTAGGTGCTTAATGCTTCCTAACCTACACCGCACAGACTCCTGGGAATGTAGTGGGTGTAACTTTCCAGGAGTCTGTGCACTCCCCAGTCTCAAAGAATCATGTGACTTGGACAGCACAGGTGCTGAAACCTGATCTGACACTGCTTGTGCAGCACTGAGCATGTGCTAGATCTGCAAGGCTGAAATCCAGGAAGTCATACAGTCTGGCTTCATGATGCCCACACTTAAGATGGCCCCAGTCAATTTCTATTGTATAAAGTGTCTAAATGCTGTAACAACCTAACAAAACGGACCTTAGTTTACAGACTAACTTTACTAGAATACATTAAGCTTGTGTATTACAGGGGTATTTATATTTAGAAAATGAAATTGTGGCCGGAACTCCGCTTTTGTATGGACGTTGTTCCCGTGTCGAATTTTGAATATTTTACGTAGTTTGCGTAAGTCGTCCGTGAATGGGGCTGGACGTCATTTACATTCACGTCGAAACCAATACGTCCTTGCGGCGTACTTTGGAGCAATGCACACTGGGATATTCCACGGACGGTGCATGCGCCGTTCGTGAAAAACGTCAATCACGTCGGGTCACACGTTATTTACATAGAACACGCCCCCTGTTCCAAATTTTAATTAGGCGGGCTTACGCCGGCCTATTTACTCTACGCTGCCGCAACTTACGGAGCAAGTGTTTTGAGAATGCAGCACTTGCTCGTCTAAGTTGCGGAGGCGTAACGTAAATCGGATACGTTACGCCCACGCAAAGATACGCCAATCTACGAGAATCTGGCCCATAGACTCCTGGCTTCCTGATCCCGACTCGTCTGATTACCCATTTTTGCTTCCTAACCCTGGCTTCTGTTTTTGACTACGTTCCTGATTATTTTTACTATTACATTAAAGGTGTGATTTTAAAGGGTCACTAAAGGAATTTTTTTTTTTAGCTAAATAGCTTCCTTTACCTTACTGCAGTCCTGGTTTCATGTCCTCATTGTTCGTTTTTGCTTTCATGTTGCTGTAAATCCTCTCTGTTCTGGACACTTCCTGGTTGCCTGTTTCCTGATAACCACAGTACTGGGAGATTTCTCACGGTGGTCACTAATCAAGGAGCTGTGTGTAAAACGAAACTGGATTGGTGCTGAGGAGTTTTAGACAAAGTATCACTGCTCTCTATTGGCTGACTGCCCTCTAGTGGCTCTCTGTACATCAGAGAACCAGCAAACAACAGCAAAAACGAAACTACACTGCAGGCACATTATATGATTGTTTTTTATCTATGTTTAATCATTTTTAAAAGGAATCAGTTAACTATTATGTCTCTATGTCCTGTAAACAGTCATTTCAGCTAAAAAAATGTTTTCCTTTAGTGACCCTTTAACTGCATTTTCTGTCTCTGCCTGGTTTATTGTCCCAGACGCAGGCACATTACACAGAGCCTCAGGACTAAGTGATCTTTTACTATCATGAATGATAAACCAGTGCTCATCATTCATTATTAATAGTAACAGATCACTCAGATTGTGTGTCTGTTAGCGGCTACTTTACACATACACAGCCAGGCTGATGGATTACATCAGCTTTCATTTTTATGAATGAATGCTCAGTGCCGTTGGACCAGTGTCGTGTACAATGCAGCCTGACACTGTTGATTGCTCATTGATATAACTGCCCTATGTGATCCATCGGCCGGGCTGCGTATGTGTAAAAGCAGCCACCAATAAACACACAGCACCGGAAGCTGTGTGATTTGTTATTTCTTTTCCTAAAGCACCCCTACTGCCAAATACTAGAGCTGCCAATCACAAATCTGTCTCCTTTTTCGTGGCGTTGTCAGACGGGGGACCTGTCCAAATACACTGCTTAGAAACACAGGAATAAAATTGAACGGGACCTAATGCTACAGGCACTTAGTCCTCTAAGAAACTAAAAAAATAAAAATGTTTAACTGCATCAATACAGAGCACTTTCACCCCCTTCTTGCCCAGGCCAATTTTCAGCTTTCAGCGCTGCCACATTTTAAATTACAATTGCGCAGTCATGCAACACTGTACCCAAATAACATTTTTATATTTTTTTTTTTCACACAAATAGAGCTTTCTTTTGGTGGTATTTAATCACTGTTGTTTTATTTTTAATCTTTTTGCTAACAAAATGAAAAAAGTCCAAATATTTTGAAAAAAAATAAGTTTTTCTTTGTTTCTGTCAGAAAATGTTGTAAATAAGTAATTTTTCTCCTTCACTGATGTGCACTGATGAGGTGCCACTGATTGCCACTGATAGGCTGCACTGATGGGCACTGATGAGACTGTAGAAAAAGGAAAATGACGCTCCAGGTGAGTGATGGGACCAAATAAGCTGGTAAATAGACTCCTCCCAAGGGTGCTAGCCTCGCTCGCCGGCCGTGCAATAGAATAGAAAGAAATGGATGGCTGCACTCCAAGGTAAATATTAAGGCCCGGATTCAGATACAATTGTGTATCTATCGGCAGGTGTAACGTATGTCAGATACGTTACGCCGCCGTAACTTAGGGCGCAAGTTCCGTATTCAGAAAGAACTTGCGCCCTAAGTTAAGGCGGCGTAGCGTATGTGGTCCGGCGTAAGCCAGCGGAATTCAAATTCTCCATGCAGTGGGCGTGTTGTATGGCAATGATGGCTGACCCCACGTAAATTACGTTTTTGGCTAACGGCGCATGCGCCGTCCGTGAACGTATCCCAGTGCGCATGCTCCAAATTAACACGCAAAAAGCCAATGCTTTCGACGTGAACGTAACTTACGTACAGCCCTATTCGCGAACGACTTACGTAAAATACGACGCTGTTAGTGTGTTTCCGACGTCCATACTTAACATGACTTACCATTGCTTTATGAGGGGTAAATTTACGCCGCAAAAAGCCTTACGCAAACAACGTAAAAAAATGCGCCGGGCGGACGTACGTTTCTGAATCGGCGTATCTACCTAATTTGCATATTCCTCGCGTAAATCTACGGAAGCGCCACCTAGCGGCCAGCATAAATATGCAGCCTAAGATACGATGGTGTAAGAGACTTACGCCGGTCGGATCTTAGGGAAATCTATGCGTAACTGATTCTACGAATCAGGCGCATAGATACGACCCCGCCACTCAGAGTTACGAAGGCATATCCGTAGATACGCCGTCATAACTCGTCTCTGAATCCAGGCCTAAGTCTCTTGATTGTAAAAGCCATAACATAAATGACACCACAGGACAAAAAGGCAGGTACAGGTAGACACCTATCACACAGCGACGCAGCACTGATGGGGTGGCACTGAAGGGCACTGATTAGGTGGTACTGATAAGGAGGCATCAATATGCCACACTAATAGGCGGCACTGAGGAGCACTGATAGGCAGCACTGATAGGTGGCACTGATGGGCATTGATTGGTTTCACTCATGGGCACTGATTGGTGTCACTGATGGGCACAGACTGGCAACACTTGCTGGGCACTGTTGAGGCTGTAGTGTAATCAGGGCACTGATGATCAGTGTGCACTGATTACCTGTACAGTCTCACCTGCGAGGAGATGCCACTGATCGGCTCTCCTCGGCTCTGTCAGTGTGAGGCAAGGAGAGCCGATAAACGGCACTTTCGCATTTACATGTAATCGGCTGTGATTGGACACAGCCAATCACATTGGTAAAGAGACGGGTCATCGGCTCTTTACCGAGATCAGGGTTGCGCTGTGTCCTAGGGACCCGGGATCGCTGCACGAGGGCGGTGACACTGGGACGACATCATATGATGTTGTCCCAGAATGAGAGGAGATTCTGTCCACCGTCATTTCCCTATACGGTGGACAGGAGGTGGTTAAGGATAGATCTTCTTTAATTACACTCATGTGCATGAGCCCCTAAAGGGGTTGTAAAGCTTCGTGTTTTTTCACCTTAATGCATCCTTGCACTCTCGGGCCCGCCAGCCCCCCCGTTTTACTTACCTGAGTCACAAAACTTCGTAGGCGTGATCCCGCAATGGTTTCCCCCAGCTTGAGGCGGCTCTTCATTGGAGATTGATAGCAGCGCAGCCATTGGCTCCCGCTGCTGTCAATCAAATCAATGGCATGGCGCACTGTGGGCGGGGCCGAGTGATACAGCTAAGCTAACCCCCTTGGGAGAGCGCTTCCCAGAACGGGGGTTAGCTGTTGCGGGGAGGAGCCAAGAAAGCCACTGAGGGACGCCAGAAGATGAGGATCAGGGCCACTCTCACTTCCCTACCATTCAGGGACACCCTCCCTTCCCAAAAATCAGCTTGTGCTGTAACAAATCACAGCACAGTGATTGGACACAAGAGGCAGGATTTATGAGATCTCCAATCACAAGCAGGGGGCGGGATTGTGCACCTCCAGGCATTCCTGGTCAGGACAAGTATTGTCAGTGAGTAAAGTGGTGATGTGGCAGCCTTTTTTGGGGGCATCAGATTGGCCAGGGGGGGGGGGTGACTGTGTCAGTTTCATTCCGGGAAACTGTATTGTCCTGGAATAAATGTGCCCGGGACAGACCTGCAAAATGCGGGCAATCCGAGACACGTGGTCACCCTATGCCAGCTATAGCCGGCAACACTGATCATTGTATTATGATGACGGGGAAGGCTCCTTGCTGTCAGAATGCAATACCACAAAAAAAATGCATAATATAGGGCTGCTTTAACCAGTAGTAATTACAAAGGTAGTGAAAGAGAAGAAAATTGTGTCAAAGTTATACCTTTTAGTAGTTAAAGCGGAGTTCCACCCTAAAAATGAACTTTCTATTAACAGCTTGCCTTTAATGTAAAAAAAACATTTTTTTACTCACTTCTATCTGGCTGTTACTATTTCGTAATCTGTCTTGTTCCTGGTCCTAGGTGGTTCAACTTCCTGTTCTAAGACCCCATTGCCTCCTGGGAAATGATGACACTCGTTTCCCAGGAGTCTCTGGGCATTACTGTGCCTAAAAATCACCCAGCATGCACCTTTCCCTGAAAACCAGGAAGAAAAAGGAACTGGGCTTCACATGCCCACACATATGATGGCTCCGGCCACAATATAAGCTGGAGGATATAAGGCAAGTGTTTGCAATGATTTCTGGAACGATTGGGGAGCTATTAACCAGTTAACAACCGCCCTATAGACGATATACGTCTACAAGGCAGTTGCTTATCTCTGGGAGGACGTTGATGGACGTCCCTCCAGAATCGCTCTCCCGCGCGCCCTCTGGGGCGCGCACACGGGAATGTCCGTGACCGCCGGGTCCGGAGGACCCGGCGCATCACGGATCACGGTAAATCGCCGCTGATAGCGGCGGTTTACCATGTGATCGCTCCCTCCAATGATGGAGCGATCACTTGTAAACAAACCAGCGTCATGTGATGGGGGAGAGAGAAGATGCAGCACGAGTGCTGTGGGCTGGATCTGTGACACATGCAGTCACAGATCCAGCCAGCCATCCATCCCTGCGCAGCCATCCCTGCCCCATACTGTGCAATACTACACACCTATACTGTGCAATACTCTGCAATACCCCACACTACTCTGCAATACCCCACACTACTCTGCAATACCCCACAATACTCTGCAATACCCTGCAATACCCCACAATACCCTGCAACGTCGCCTATGGGGATTTTTAAGTAGCGAAGTTTGGCGCCATTCCACGAGCGTGTGCAATTTTGAAGGGTGACATGTTGGGTATCTATTTACTCGGCGTAACTTCATCTTTCACATTTATGCAAAAGAATGAAGAAAAAATACTAAATTTGCTAAATTTTATAACAGAAACAAAGAAAAAATCTTTTTTTTTACAGAATTTTCAGTCTTTTTTCTCTTATAGTGCAAAAAAAAAAAAACCCAACGGTGATTAAATACCACCAAAAGAAAGCTCTATTTGTGTGAAAAAAATGACGAAAATTTCATTTGGGTACAGTGTTGTATGACTGAGTAATTGTCATTCAAATTGTAAGAGCACCGAAAGCTGAAAATTGGTCGGGGTATTAAGGGGGTTTACGTGCCCAGTGATCAAGTGGTTAATATATTTTAGGGACTATTTAATGTGATTAATTTTAGCTTGCAAAAAAAAAGAAATTATGCCCGGAACCCCGCTTTAACTGAAAATATTTGAGTCATTTTGACAACATTCTACTCCCATGTTTTTGCCTTCTCTGTTCGGTAAATTGTTATCTGAAAACAAGTGAAATTCCCATTTCAGCAGAGAAAACTGTTATGGCTGCATGTGCGGGTTGTGTATGTAAACACCAGATCCTTATTTACTTTGACTATATACATAGTATTGCCTGCTAAATGTTTATATGTTATATTATTATTCTGCTATGAAATGTTGACACGGCTCAGAATTTAGTTTACAGTGGCGGGCTGTTTATAGCTGAGTGTAATGATAATATTTGTGTCCACTGGTGCTGCATACACCACACAACAATGTGTATTTCCTTCCATCATGTATTCCATTCCTGTATACATATCTGTCCAACTATGCAGCCAAAGTCATTGGCTTGTTATCCCTGTAAATCGAGTTCTGCATAGGATCTTGGTGTAAGTCTAGCATGTAAAACTAGCCGTGTTAAAGGGCATCTGTAAAGCAGCTAATTGCTTTTTAACTACACATGTAAGAGATCTTCTTACAAGGTGCCTTCAGCCAAAACGGTTTTGTTTGTTGGATAAAGCGGGAGAGCGCTAGAACCTCTAGGTTGCTGACTAAAGCCTCATTGGGTAAAAGTATTTTCACTACAGTCTCTTTCACGTGAGCAGTCACCGCTTGGTAAAAACAGGTGCTGGAGCTTCAGTTTTAATGCAACCGGGTGGTAGACACTGCCACCTGGGTGAAAGAGCCCTACCTGTTTTGAATGCAAAGTTGTCACCCTGAGAGGAAGTGAGAGCAAATGTCACAGGAACGTGAAGTGAGGGAAAGGCCCCCAACAGGACAAGTAAGTAAGGGACAGGAAGTAAATGGTAATCTCTCGAATAGTACACAACTAACAGGGGTTTTACACCTCTATTATTTAACATTTTGCCTTTTAAAGTGGAATTTGCACAAAAATGCATTGGCCCGGATTCAGATACGAAATACGCCGTCGTAACTTTCTTAGAATCAGTTACGCATAGATTTCTCTAAGATCCGACCGGCGTAAGTCTCTTACGCCGTCGTATCTTAGTTGCATATTTACGCTGGACGCTAGGTGGCGCTTCCGTATATTTACGCGTAGAATATGTAGATTAGGTAGATACGCCGATTCAGAAAAGTATGTCCGCCCGGCGCATTTTTTTACGTTGTTTACGTAAGGATTTTTCCGGCGTAAAGTTACCCCTCATAAAGCAGGGGTAAGTTATGTTAGGTATGGACGTACGAACAGCGTCGTTTGCGTAATTCGTTCACGAATAGGGCTGTACGTAAGTTACGTTCACGTCGAAAGCATTGACAGTTTGCGGTGTAATTTGGAGCATGCACACTTGGAAACGTTCACGGACGGCGCATGCGCCGTTCGTAAGAAACGTCAATTACGTGGGGTCACAAGTAATTTGAATAAAACATGCCCACATCATCCACATTTGAATTAGGCGGGCTTACGCCCGCCCATATACACTACGCCGCCGTAACTTAGGGCGCAAGTTCTTTATGAATACGGAACTTGCGCCCAGGGCCATCTTTTCCATTGGGCACGCTGGGCATTTGCCCGGGGGCCCCGCTTGCCTGGGGGGCCCCACCGGCTGCCCAGCAACTCCAGTAAAAAATTGTGGAGAGTGACGGGTTAGAACTGCCCATGCCCAGTTTGCGGAAATCACAGAGAAGATCCGATCCTCCACGAGTGCGGGGGGTTGCTGATGTAAGGGGGGAGTGAATGCAAAAATGTAAGGGGGCACTGATATAAAGGTTCCCCCTCCTATATTAGTGACCCCCCTTACCTTAGTGTATTTATTCTATGGAAGGTGGTCTCTGCTCACCAGAATGCCCCCCACATCAGAGTACCCCTTTACATCAGAGTCTGCAGGATTCCCCCTTACAACGCAAGGGGGAACTCAGTCTGCGGACCCTGATGTAAGTGGGAAAGAGAAAGCAGTGGACTCTGATATAAGGTGGTCTATGGTCACCAGAGCCCCCCTCCATATCAGAGTTCCCTCCTTAGATCATGATCTGCAGCGTTCCCCTTTACATAAGAGTTCCCTTTCACTGTAAGGGGGATCCCTGCAGACTCTGATGTAAGAGGAAACTCTGAGCAGGCTGGGTTATAGTAACCTGAGCTTCATGTCAATGAAGACATTTTTTTTTTACTTTTTTTAACTTAAACACATTGCTAATAGCACTAGCTACTGTATATGTTTATAGTTTAAATACTGACATTTGCATTGTTCGGCACTGAAAACTGTAATTTTAGGTACTTTTTTTGCACTGGCAGTAAAATATGTGGTTCTGCCAGTAAATGTTATGATTTTTGTCAGTAAATTCTCGTGCGTGATTGTGTAGACAGGGCCCCAGTGCACTGTATTGCCCGGGGGCCTATAATGCTCTTAAGATGACACTGCTTGCGCCCTAAGTTACGGCGGTGTAGTGTATCTGAGATACGCTATGCCCGCCGAAAGATACGCAAATGTATCTGAATCCAGGCCATTGTCTTTTAATTCTTTAGATCCCGTGTAAGAACATGCCACTAAACAGACAAAAAAGATTAAAACATTTTGGAAGAAGAATGAAAAATGTAATTAACTTATGCCTTGTTTATGCAAGTGTCACCTAAGCAAGGGAGATGTTATGGGTCTTGTCAGGGCTGCTGTTAGAAATCATGGGGTCCCATACAGCCAACCTAAAAAGCCCCTTCCACCACACCCCTAAATAAACACAGTTTATTATGCTTCAGTTATAAATGAACACAGTGAGCGATTAATACAGACCACACATTGGGAGTTATTTATGAAAGGCAAATCCACTTTGCACTACAAGTGCAAACTACAAGTGCAAAGTGCACCTGAAATTGCACTGAAATTGCACTTGAAAGTGCAGTTGCTGTAAATCTGATGGGCCCCACACACGACCGAACATGTCTGCTGAAACGGGTCCGCGGACCAGTTTCAGCAGACATGTTCGGTCGTGTGTAGGCCGGAGCGGACAGGATTCCAGCATACATTTGCCCGCCGGGCCTTTTTCCAGCGGGCAAATATTTCTGGACTTGTTTTAAAACAGCCCGCTGGAATCCTGTCCGCTCGGACATGTTCGGTCGTCTGTACAGACCTACCGTACATGTCCGAGCGCCCGCCATCCCTCGCATGCGTCGAATGACTTCGACGCATGCGTGGAAGCATTGAACTAGCAGGGCCGGCCATGTCGCCGCGTCATCGTCGCGGCAAAGGCGCGGCCACGCCCCGCGTATTGTTTACGCGCGGATTTCTGTATGATGGTGAGTACAGCCACCATACAGAAATCCCCGGGCAGACATGTACGGTGAAAACAGTCCGGCGGACCGGTTTCATCGTACATGTATGCTCGTCTGTACACGGCCTGAGGGGTAGATCTGCTGATTTTATCATTCAATCGTGTGCAAGCTAAAATGCTCTTTTTTATTTTCCTTGCATGTCCCCCTCGGATGTACAGCGACTGCACTTCCAAGTGCACTTTCAGTGCAATTTCAAGTGCACTTTGTACTTGTAGTTTGCACTTGTAGTGCAAAGTGGATTTTCCTTTAATAAATAACCCCCAATGTGTTAATTCAGGAAAGGAAGGAAATATATTTTACTGGAGCCTTCCCCCACTCTCCATCCTGAAGGTTCCTATTGCATGCTTGCAGCTTCTGGCACTAAGGAGAGGAGGAAAGTCAGAATCACTGCAGGGATTATGGGGGGGGGGGGGTACACATGGTGCACAGGGAGGGTGATTGGTGTGGTGGGGGGCAATTACTGGTGGGAGGCATTCTCTGCAGCAGCTGAAAGCCTGTAGGAGAGAGAGGAGAAGAAGCCAGGGGATTGGTTCCAGTAATTCCAGTAATTGCCCCCCACTGGGCCAATCACCCTCCATGCCTACATCTGATTCACCCTGCTGGCTGGGCCCCCCTGCTAGCCCGAGGCCCTGTACAGAAGGACTGGTGGTACCCCCTTATCCACATCCCTGGGCCTTCTGGCAAGTACCTGGGAAAATCAAGGGCTCTTGTGATAATTGGGATACTCAGCTTCCTAAGAGCCCACCAGATGGCTGTAATGTTATTCTCTTCTAGGCACTGTGGGCATAAACTGGGTGTAGGGTAAATAGATTTATTTTTTATTATTTTCCTATTGTTTTTTGTTTTTGTTTTTTTGGGATATTTAATAGTATGTTTTTAGAGAGGGAGGCAGAGATCTAAAGAATAAGGGGACTTTGCATTTCAAGTCAAGGTCTGCTTTAATATAAAGTATAAAAATGCAGAGATGCTGCACATGCCTAGGAATAATAAAAATAACTACTTGAATTACAATTCCATGCAGTATTTTTCTGTAGGAAGTGGACAGGAGTGAAGGGCCTATATACATGTAAAGTCTATGGACCCCAGAACAAAATGTAAACTAGAACCCCTTCAAATCCCAATCACAAACCTTGTACCAGTTCCAGTTCAGCACTGAGGTTACCCATATTAAAATATCTTATATCTTATTCCTGCCAATCATAAGATATAGGACTTTGTGTCTAAATATTTTAATAGGGTATGATAAATGTACAGACAATGGTTCAAAGAGGCTTTCAAAAAAGTTGAGGCAGAAGATCATGGCCTTTAAAACGTATTGAACAACTACACCGTATTGTTTGCCAATTGAAGATTTACGATCTGCATGCAAATTTATGTGAACAGACAATAGAACTGTCAGACAGAAAAATCTATGAAAAGAAAGTAAAATCAGCATCCAACAAAAAACATTATTCACATCAAATTAGTTAAGCTTTACATCAGCATAGGATATGGCAGATGCTGGGGCGACGTGCCAGCCCCTATTACACGCACCCCGGAGGAGCACCAATTATGCGGCAAGGTGTTAAGAGCTTGGAGGGTTTCTAAATATCATGAGGCTGATTAAAAACAGGGCTTGACAAATTTGCTTTGAATCTAGGAGCCAGCTAAAAACGTTTCTATCATTTTTTCAAAAGTTTCTTTTTGGTGGTACTTGATCACCATTGGGTTTTTTCGTTTTTGTGCTAATTTAAATTAAAAATATATTTAAATACATTTAAAGAAAGAAAAAATACGACATCCCCGCTGTTAGTAGAGAAATGTGTGTTGTATACACAGATCTCTCTCCTGTTACTTGCTCTGATGATTGGCATGGTGATCGGCATGTAAGGGAGCCAGTGAAACCACATCTGGGTGGGCACGCCCGCCTCCTGCTCAGAAATGCAGAATCGCTAAATTTTGCTCACACCTGGTGTCAGCAGTGAATGGGCTGACAAAAGCACTGGTACCAGGACACAATTTCTAGTCGCCATGGTGACCTGACGCCTGGGATTTGACGAGCCCTGATTTAAACATTGATGTAGTTGTTGCAGAGTATTTCTGAGTGATTCTGAGTATTTTCGAACGGCGCGGAACCGTTCCGAGTGTCACTGGCACCCCCGCACCTCTGGCCAAATGAGGCCAAATTAGCTTGAATTATGCTTGTTTTGCGAGACAACACTCGCAAACCAAGTCAGGATTAAAAAAAAAAAAAAGTTGCCCGTCTTTCAAAACGCTCGTTAACCGCGTTACTCGTAAACCGAGATTCCACTGTATTTATGAAGCTTTTTCTAGTCTTGTGATGGACTGTTTTTGCAGTGTGATCTCAACTCCACTATGGATACACATTGAAGTTTTAGTAAAAACTGGTAAAGGGTAGGGGAGGCACTTGAGATCCAGATATGAATAATCATCCACCATAAGATATAGGATTTTGTAATACCAGGTACTAACAAAAACTATATTAAATTTGAAAGTGATCTTGCGCTAAAGATATAAAACCAATACATACAAACTACAAATAGTGCAAATATGTGGTAAAGTGCTGGCTATGGAATATCAAAACGACTCATAAATAAATAAATAAGATGAGCATGCATATGCTAACCCACAAACAGATAATGATACAATATATAAAAGTGATCGAAAAAATATATATAAAGTGTCACTGTGCAAATATGAAAAAAGTGCAAAATATGACAAGCAGTGCACAACTGCAAGAAAAGTGCCAAAAAATGCAAACAGTGCAAAAATGCAAAAAAGTGCTATACGTGCAAGAGTGCACCAATGCACACAGTATACAAATGGTTCAATAATGTAATATGCAACAAAGTATAAAAAATGTAAAAAAATTAAGTGAGAGTAATGTTGGTGAACATCCCCTATTTAATGTATAAAAGGACAGATCCTCCAGTGTCTCCAAATTCTTGATGGTGGTCTTCCCTTAATTGTAATATTGAACCATGGTGTCTCTCCTTCACCAGTCTCTCAGAACTCTCACCTTACATATATATAAAATAGGCACATCAATTATTACTCTTCCACTCCTCTCTGATGTTAGGATATCAGGAGAAGCAATGATACTCTAATCCTGGTATCCTAACATTAGAGAGGAGTGGAAGAGTAATAATTGATGTGCCTATTTTATATATCTGTAAGGTGAGAGTTCTGAGAGACTGGTGAAGGCGAGAAACCATGGTTCAATATAACAATTAAGGACACACCCCCATCAAGAATTTGGAGACACTGGAGGATCTGTCCCTTTATACATTAAATAGGGGATGTTCACCAACTTTACTCTCACTCAATTCTTTTACATGTTTTATTCTTTTTTTGCATATTGCATTATTGAACCATTTGTATATTGTGTGCATTGGTGCACTCGTGCACGTATAGCACTTTTTTGCATTTTTGGCACTATCCTTTTTTTGGCACTATTCTTGCAGTTGTGCACTGCTTGTCATATTTTGCACTTTTTTCATATTTGCACAGTGACACTTTTTATATATATTTTTGATCACTTTTATATATTGTATCATTATCTGTTTGTGGGTTAGCATATGCATGCTCATCTTATTTATTTATTTATTTATGTGTCGTTTTGATATTGAATAGCCAGCACTTTACCACATATTTGCACTATTTGTAGTTTGTATGTATTGGTTTTATATCTTTAGCGCAAGATCACTTTCAAATTTGTTCATTTACGTGTACAGTGAACACCATTAGATCTAGCAGCTTTTGTCTGTTTGACTTCCCCACACTCATATCTACTCACTAGTAGCGCGAGAGACTTCTTACTTTAACTACACTATATTACCAAATGTATTGGGACGCCAGCCTTTACACGCATATGAACTTTAATGTCAACCCAGTCTTAGTCCGTAGGAAGTAAAAAATATAAAAAAAAAAATTCAAAATTGTCGCTCATTTGTTGTTTTTGGCGCAAAAAATAAAAACCGCAGAGGTGATCAAATACCACCAAAAGAAAGCTCTATTTGTGGAAGAAAAAGGGACATCAATTTTATTTTGGCACAGCATTGCACCACTGCACAATTGTCAGTAAAAGTGCTGTATCGCAAAAAATGACCTGGTCATTAAGGGGGTAAAACCTTCTGGGGCTGAAGTGTTTAAAATAGAACTAAAGGCAAAACTTTTTTTTTCATTTTGTAGTAAGGGAAGATTACAAACTTTTTTTTTTGCTGTCTGTTCCCCATTGGGGAGATTTCCCTTCACTTCCTATCCCATAGCCAAAACAGGAAGTGAAAAGAATAGTTTCAGTTTTGGTGTCAACCAAAAATGTGGGAATTTCTTTTACGAACAGCAATAAAAAAAAGTTTTGCCTTTAGTTCAACTTTAATGCTTCCATATTCTATCCAGCAGTTGAAAAAACGAAACAGGTTAGGGTTCGGCTTTAAAACGTATCTTTGGAAAGCCTTAGCCTATGGCTTTAGGATTGCAGTAATCTCCTTGCTGGACTGGTTTATTCCCACAATTCCTGTTCTACTAGAGACATCTAGGAAATATGAGTGTAAAACTAAGGCGGGTAAACACTATACTGTAGGTTTGTGTTTACAGAGCACATAATAGTCGTCTCTTTAGTAACTGCAGACGAGAGTTTGCGGATACAACGTATCCAATACAGAGGAACACTAATGACAGTTTATCCCTTTCACGCCGAGCGTACGCATATATGCGTCCTCGGCGTCCGGGGGTTATACCGGGATGATGCCTGCAGCCGCAGGCATCATCCCGGTACCGTTGTTTAGAGCGGGCGATCGGCTTTCCAAACATAACAACCGATGCGGCTAAAAGCCGCTCGGTTGTTATGCCGGAGGAGCGGGAGGGGACATCCCCCCCCCCCGCCGCCTCTCGCCGCTCTGACCGGGCCTCCCGTCCCACCGGGAGACCCGATCCACGATCCGGCGCCTCCAGCGTCTCGGCGCGCTCTGAAACAAAGCCGTAAACGGCTTTGATTCAGTGTGCGCATTGAAACCACGGAAGCGGCGTCATGACGTCACTTCCGGGTTTCTCGGCTGCCAATGGCGCCGGATTTAAAAAAGTACACAGTATTCAGAATCGCCGTTTTCGGCGATCTGAATACTTTGAAGTGCAAAGGAGGGCTCGGAGGTCTTTTAGACCCCGATCCCTCCATAAAGAGTACCTGTCACGACCTATTGCTGTCACAAGGGATGTTTACATTCCTTGTGACAGCAATAAAAGTGATCAAAATGTAAAAAAAAAAAAAAAAAAAATGTAATATTAGAAAAAATAAATAAATAAATAAGAAAACAAAAAAAAAAATTTTTTAAAGCGCCCCCCTCCCCGCGAGCTTGCGCAGCAAAGAAAGCGCATACGGAAGTCGCGCCCGCATATGAAAACGGTGTTCAAATAACACATGTGAGGTATCGCCGCGATCGTAAGAGCGAGAGCAATAATTATAGCACTAGGCCTACTCTGTAACTCTAACCTGGTAACCGTAAAAAAAGTTTAAAGCGTCGCCTATGGAGATTTTTAGTTACCGTAGTTTGTCGCCATTCCACGAGTGCGTGCAATTATAAAGCGTGTCATGCTTGGTATCTATTTACTCGGCATAACATCATCTTTCACATTATGCAAAAAAATTGGGCTAATTTTACTTTTTCATTTTTTTAAAATTCATGAAAGTAAATTTTTCCCAAAAAGTTGTGTTTAAAACACCGCCGCACAAATACCGTATGACATAAAATATTGCAACAATCGCCATTTTATTCTCTAGATTCTCTGCTAAAAATATATATATAATGTTTGGGGGTTCTAAGTAATTTTCTAGCCAAAAATATGGATTTTAACTTGTAAACACCAAATGTCATACATAGGCATAGGCATGAAAGGGTTAAAGTAGAACTGTAGCATTTTCACTAAGCCTTTATTTCTCTTTAATAAAAAGAGAACAAATATTTTGCTTCTAATATTCACAGTTTTCCTAAAAGTAAAAGCATTACATTGCTCAGTATATACACAAACTGTCTGTATATTCCAGATTTAACAACAGTCAAAACAAATGACCGTACGAGACTTTGACAGGATAAAGCTGGGGTGACATTCTTGTTAATACTTCGCTGTCAATGTACTTACGGTAGTAACTGTGTAGCTGCTTATAAATGTAACTGTCTTCTGTGATCAACAGATCTTAACCACCAGAAAAATTGTGGTGGCCAACAGTGCCGGGGCGAGGTCATCTGGTGCCCAGGGTAAAGATATCAAATTGTGCCCCCCCCCCCCCCCGTGGGCAGAGTAGTGGACGGGGCTAAAAATGAACTATTCAGTATGAGCTCGAATGTATGTAATAGTTGTGGTGCCAATGGTTTGCACAGCAAAATTGTCTTGCAGAAAAATGTGAGGCTAACAGGGGGAAGGGCAGAGATTACCCAGCATTGGTGTGAGGAAAATATGCCCTATTGTCAGTAGTGTCACAATAGGAAAAAAATGGCCCTGCATTGATGCTGTCACTGGAAGGAACAGATGTTTTGCATGAGTGGTGTCCAGGGCAGGACTTAGGGTGGTGGGGGCCCCTGGGCTTGAGTGTTGAAGGGGCCCCCTGGAGCCGAGAATTGGGGGGGATCGAAGTTGTTGAGCGGGGGGGGGGGCGAATTGAAGTTGTTGAGCGGGGGGGGAGCGCATTAAAGTTGTTGAGCGGGGGGGATTTTGCAGTTGTTGAGGGGGGAGTGCCTCTCACCTGTGCCAACAGCCGGGGCCACAGACTGTCATTAGCCCGGCTGTCGGCTTTCTTCCCTTCAGCAGCCACAGTCCTCCACACACCGCTCCGGTTCCTCCTGCTTCCGTGCTGCCTCCTCTTGCAGTGCGGGAAATTTAACCCTTTTGCGGGACTGCGGGAAGAAGCTGTCTGTGCGGGAAAGTCCCACAGAATCCGTGCGTGTTGGGAGGTATGCGCAGGGCCGCCATCAGGAATTTTGGGGCCCCTTGCACAGCTTAAGGCATGGGCTCCCTGAAGCAGAGAACCTAGGGGGGGTGGGGGTGCTGCCGCCTGAAATTGAGAAGCGTGGGGGCTGCCGCAAATTGAGAAGCGGGGGGGCCTTTACAAAAAAAAGAAGAAATAAAGAAGAAAACAAATATATATAAATATATGTAGCCATCCGGGGCCCTGGGGACCTCTGGGCCTTTTAATAAAAAATAAAAAAATAAACAAAAATAAAAAAATAAACATTTATAAAAAAAATAAAAAAGGGGGGGTTGCCACATGGGGCCCTGGGGACCTCTGAGCCCTTTAATAATAATAAAAAATATATATATATATATATATATATATATATATATATATATATATACATATATATATATATATATATATATATATATATATATATATACATATATATATATTATATATATATAAAAATAAAAAATATATAAAAAAAAACATTTTTTTACAAAAAATAAATAAAAAAAAGGGGGGTTGCCGTCCGGGGCCCTGGAGACCCCTGGGCCCTTTAATAATAATAATAAAATATATATATATATATATATATATATATATATATATATATATATATATATATATATATATATATATATATATATATATTATATATATATATAAAAATAAAAAATATATATAAAAAACATTTTTTTACAAAAAATAAATAAAAAAAGGGGGGGTTGCCGTCCAGGGCCCTGGGGGCCCCCGGGCCCCTGGGGACCTCCGGACCCCTAAAAAAAAAAAAAAAAAAAAAAAAAAAAAAATTTTTTTTTTTTTTTTTTTAAAGGGGGCCCCCTATTGGGTGGGGCCCCTGGGCTTGAGCCCAGTCAAGGCCAATGGTAAGTCCGGCCCTGGTGGTGTCACTGGAAGTAAAAAAATGTCCATGCATCAGTGGCATTACTGGAAGGAAAAAATGTTCATGCCTTAAGGTGTCACTGGAAGGAAAAAATGTCCCCGCCTTGGTGCTGTTAATAAAAGTAAAAATATTGCTGTGTCATTGGTGAACTAATATGCCATCTGTGTCAGTGACATAAAGAAAAGAAGGGGCGCTTGGAAGCTGGGGGTCTCCCTGGGTGCTAAATTAAATAAGCCTCTATGAAACAAGGTGACAAACACAGAAGTACAATTGGCAAACAGGGACAGATTGTTGTCACCCTATAACAGGATGTACCTGGATGAGGGACATACATAGGCGTGCGCACAGGGTGTGACAGGGGTGCCCAGGCACACCCTAATCATTCTGTGCAGCACAGATTTCCCCCTACCGCCCTGGCTCCCCACTCCTTCCCTCTGCAGCCCCCTCCGGCTTCCCTCCTCTCCTGCCGGCTGTTGCTGCAGAGATGTTTTAGGATGAGTGAGAGAAGGGGCTGGTAAATATGTATTTATCAGCCCCTTCACTTTCTGAATGAACATGGTGAGTGATCGGTAGTGTGTGTTTGAGCTTTGGGGTGCACACCCTAATGCAATAGGCTGCAAACACCTATGGGGACATATCAGGATCATTAGGGATTGTAATCAAAGCTGTAGATGTAAAAATATTACAAAGTACTTTTAAAATGACATTAACATGTTAAAGCTTTTTTCAGTGATAGGGTTTTCATACCGTATGCTTTAGGGAAGGCCACCATTGCCGATCCCTCTAAGAAAATGCAAGGTGCCTAGTTGCTTCTGGCTTCAATACTTTCTGAGCCACTGACCCAGAACAAGCACGCAGCCAGCAAAGTCATTACCTACTTGGTAAAGGCCAGAAAGTATACTTAGGATTGTTATAAAAGCCAGGCAACTAGCATTTTGGAGGGAGAATTCTGCAGCCTACATAATTTCAATACAGGTTTCCTTGAATGCATCCTTTGATTTTCATTGTGATGAGGGAAACAAGAACTGTTGATGGACTTTGAAGACTGGTACAAATATTATATGTGAATGGACTGAGGATCGCATCAAGACTGAGATTGTATATTTTATGGGGATCTTCTGCCACCTACTGGTAGCAGTGCAACTTACCACCTGAGCTTCTTCTTCTGTCTCTTATGCCGCGTACAGACGGTCTTTTTTTGTGTTGAAAAAATTGTTTTTAAAAACATCATTTAAAATGACCGTGTGTGGGGAAAAGTTGTTTTATGTCTTCTGAAAAACGACAATTTTTTTTTTCGAACATGCTCGAATTTTTTGTTTTGTTTTTCAAAACTTTGTTTTTTGTGTCAATTAAAATGATATAGGTAGATTCAGTTACGGGCGTGCAATTTTAAGACCGCGTAGCCTAGGGTGTTTACACTACACCGCCTTAAGTAAGAGAGGCAAGTACATGATTCACAAAGTACTTGCCTCCTTACTTAGGGCGGCGTAGTGTAAATGCGACGGGCGTAAGGGCGCCTAATTCAAATGGGTTGGGGGGGCGTGTTTAATGGTAATGAGGCTTGACCTCACGTTTTTGATGTTTTTTTGTCACTGCGCATGCGCCGGGCGACTACATTTCCCAGTGTGCATTGCGGCTAAGTACGCCGTACGGGTCTATTGATTTCGACGTGGACGTAAACGACGTAAATCCCGATTCGCGGACGACTTACGCAAACGACGTAAAAATTTCGAATTCCGCGGCGGGAACGGCGGCCATACTGGACATTACTATTCCACTAGAGCCTAGCTCTAACTTTACGCGGCCTATCTCTTACATAAGCGGCGTAAAAGTACTGCGTCGGCCTGGCGTACGTTCGTGAATCGGCGTATCCCCTCATTTACATATTCTACGCCGACCGCAATGGAAGCGACACCTAGCGGCCATCCAAAATATTGCAATCTAAGATAGGACGGCGCAAGCCGTCGTATCTTAGATATGTTTAAGCGTATCTCTGTTTGAGAATACGCTTAAACTTAGGTCGGCGTAGATTCTGTGTTAGGTCGGCTTATCTACTGATAAGCCGGCCTAACTCTACCTGAATCTACCTAATAGTGTGTGGGCAAAACGACGTTTAAAACGTCGTTTTTAAACCCGCGCATGCTCAGAAGCAAGTTATGAAGCTAGTTTCAATGGAAAAGAGTGCTGAACGTAACTGCGCTTTGCTAGAGCATTTTGAAAAAACGATGGTGTGTAGGCAACGTCGTTTTTGAAAAAGAAGTTTCAAAAACGTCGTTTTATTTCATGATTTAAAACGTCGTTTTTTTTCATCACAAAAAACGACCGTCTGTACGCGGCATTAGTGGTGGGTGAAGTTAAATCATAGTGAGTTCTGTCCTTTCACTGCATACCAAATAAGACTTTATGTATAATATTGTGTCACATTCCAGAAGCAAGATTTCCTTCACAGCCTTTCGACAAGGTCACTTACAAGGCCACAGAACTCCCTTTTACCCCCTGGCTGAATACAACTTTAAAAAGGGATTGTTTTTTGCTGAGACTATTGGAACATCAGCTAGTTTAGCAAAATATTTAGCTTATGTCTGTGGGAGTATACTCCCTAGAAATATTTTTCATCTGTGTGGAATGAGGAAAAGGAAGTATTACGAAAACTTTAAAGGGCTATTAAACCCAGGAACATAGGAGTGCGCAAGGGTTGTGCCTGGGCACACCCTAATCCTGGGGTTGGCAACCCTGTGACAAGTAAACCGCAATCCTTACTTGCCAACCCTCAGAACCTGGACAGGAGAGGTGGCGGGGGTGAAATTTAGTGGAACCGATCTGTGTTTTCCTCCTGCAGCAGCTGAAAGTAGGCTACTCCTCCTCTCGCTTTTGTCAACATTCAGCAGTCACAGGAAGAAAATATATGTATTTCCTGTATTCCCCCTGCATTGGGCCTGAATGGGAAGGGAGAAACTGCCGCTCCAGGTGAGTGCACTGTGCAATCAGTGTCCTCTCATAAACAGTGGGTGTCGGCAATGCACAAAGCAAAACTTGAAGAGAAAATTTGGACAGCCGCACACCAAAAAAAACTTAAAATGGTAAAAAAGGAAAAAAGCACTGCATTGCATTGGGCAGAAACTGGAACCTCATCCCTGGTCACCACTGGCCAGATCTATACCCTTAATGTAAAAAAGTTAAAAAAAGAGTAAAAAATACTATATTGCCAAAAGAAATGGGACACCCCTCCGAAATATTGAATTCATCTCCATGGCCACAGGTGTATAAAATCTAGCATCTAGGCATGCAGACTTCTTCTACAAACATTTGTGAAAGAATGGGTCGCTCTCAGGAGCTCAGTGAATTCAAGCGTGATACCGTGATAGGGTGCCACTTGTGCAATAAGTCCATCCATGAAATTTCCTTACTACTAAATATTCCACGGTCAACTGGGAACGACAGCAACTCAGCCACAAAGTGGTAAGCCACATAAAATGATAGAGCGGGGTCAGTTCATACTGAAGCGCACAGTACGCAAGAAGTCCCCAACTGTCTGCAGAGTCAATAGCTACAGAACTCCAGTGGCATACTAAATGGGGGAGGGCCACCCCGGGTGACACACACATTGGGGGGGCATCAGGCTGGCGGCTCCCCTCTGCGACTGAAAGGAGACAGCGCTGCGGTTTTAGGCAGTGGCACCGCATGGTAACAGATCACACATGGAGGCTCGCACCCCCCTCCCTGCAAAGCCACTACCAAGGGTTCTTCATACGTGATCTGAGGTACATTATGGGTCTGAAGGGGGGGGGGTCTGCACTGAAGGGGTTCTGTATTTTTAGGGGGGTCTGTGCACTGTAGGGGGGTCTGTACTGTAGGAAGGGGGTCTGTACTGTAGGGTGTCTGCACTGTAGGAGGGTCTGTACTGAAGAGGGGTCTGTACTGTAGGGGGGTCTGTACTGTAGGGGGTCTGCATTTTAGGGGGGTCTGTACTGTAGGGGGGATCTGCACTATAGGGAGGGGGTCTGCACTGTAGGGGGTCTGTGTAACATGCAGGGGGTCCAGAACTGTAGGGGGTCTGTACTGTAGGGGGGTCTGCATTGTAGGGGGTCTGCACTGTAGGCGGGGTCTGCACTGTAGGGGGGTCTGTGTAACAAGCATGGGGTCCAGAACTGTTAGGAGGGGTGTCTGTGTAACATACAGGCGTCCAGAACTGTGGGGGGCTGCGTAATGTAAAGGGGTCCAGAGGTGCAGGGTGCTGTGTAATGTAAAGGGGTCCAGAGGTGCAGGGTGCTGTGTAATGTAAAGGGGTCCAGAGGTGCAGGGGGCTGCGTAATGTAAAGAGGTCCAGAGGTGCAGGGTGCTGTGTATTGTAAAGGGGTCTAGAGGTGCAGGGTGCAGTGTAATGTAAAGGGGTCTAGTGGTACAAGGGCTGTGTAATGTAAAGGGGTCCAGAGGTGCAGGGTGCTGTGTAATGTAAAGGCGTCCAGAGGTGCGGTGCTGTGTAATTTAAAGGGGTGCAGAGGTGCAGTTGTGGAGAGGGGGTAAACAGTAGTGACAAAAATATATTAAAGGATGCAGGGGTATGCAGGGGGCACAGTGGGGTGTTTTTACATTTTAAGGTGGGGTGTCAGATATAGGGTCTGCCCCGGGTGCCAAATGCTCTAGGTACGCCCCTGCAGACCTCCAAACTTCATGTGGCCTTCAGATTAACGCAACAACAGTTCATAGAATGGGTTTTCACGGCTGAGCAGCTGCATCTAAGCCTTACTTCACCAAGTGCAATGCAAAGCGTCGGATGCAGTGGTGTAAAGCACCCCGCCACTGGACTCTAAAGCAGTGGAGATGTGTTTCTCTATATGGTAATCTGATGGATGTGTCTGGGTTTGGCAGTTACCAGGAGAACGGTACTTGCCTGGCTGCATTGTGCCAAGTGTAAAGTTTGGTGGAGGGGGGATTATGGTGTGGGGTTGTCTGTCAGCAGGGATGGACTGGCCATTGGGACTACAGGGAGTTTCCCGGTGGGCCGCTGGCTTAGTGGGCCGGCTTCAGTGACAGTGGACCACCGCCCCCCTCCGCTCCTCTGTCTCTCCCTCCCTGCAGTGCTCACCTAGGGGGGAACAGAGAAGCAGGGGGAGGACCAGAGGAGCAGGGGAGATGACAGAGGAGCAGGGGGGATGACAGAGGAGCATGGGGGGAGGGGACAGACAGCCGACTCAACAGCTATGGCCTGGGAGTTTCTCACTTCTGCCTAATCTTGTCCCATGGGGGGGGCACCAAACTGATTCTTTGCCCGGGTGAAATAATGTCTAGCTTCCCACTGGTACTGCCTATAAGAGTACCAGTAACAGCCATTTTACTCTAATAAAGTAGAACGGCTAGTGGCTAGTGAAGGGGGAGAGGGGGCTTGGGTGGCGGGGGGGGCGGGAGTTGTCCGGCCACCGTAGGAGGGACCTGTCAAAGTGGGCCAGTCTGGATGAAGTCCAGGGCCAAATTTTTGTCCCAGTCCAGCCCTGTCTGTCAGTGGTTGGCCCTTAGTTCCAGTGAAGGGAACTCTTAAGGCGTCAGCATACCAAGACATTATGGACAATTCCACGCTCCCAACTTTGTGGGAACTGTTTGGGAGTGACCCCTTCCTGTTCCTATATGACTACTAGATAAAAAACATTCAGGCCCCATACACACGATAGAATCCATCCGCTGAAAAATCCCAGCGAATGGGTTTCAGCGGATAGATCCTATGGTGTGTACACTCCAGCGGATCTGTTTCCGCGGATATTTATCCCCTGGGATGGATTTCCAGCGGATAAATATTTGATGACATGCTATCAAATCTATCCGCTGGAATCCATCCCAACGGATGGATCCGCTGGTCTGTACAGACTCACCGGATCCACCGGATTTCACATGCGTGGAATTCCTTATATGACAGCGTCGCGCACGTCGCCGCGTCATAATCGCGGCGACGGCGCGACACGTCATCGCCAGAGGATTTCGGCGCGGATTTCGATTTGATGGTGAGTACACTCCATCGCATGGAAATCCGCGGAAATCCTCGAGAGGATTTATCCGTGGAAACGGTCCGCTGGACCGTATCCGCGGATAAATCCTCCCGTGTGTATGGGGCCTCAGGCTACTAAAAAACACTGGAGGGAATTAGCAAATGAATATGCAGTTGCTGTAGATCCGAGGGGAACATGCAAGGAGAATAAAAAACAACATTTTAGCTTCTGGTAAAATCATCAGAGCTTCCCCTCATTTCAGATCTACCCCTCAGATTTACAGCGACTGCACTTCCAAGTGCACTTTCAGTGCAATTCCAAGTGCACTTTGCACTTGTAGTGCAAAGTGGATTTTCATTTAGTAAATAACCCCCACTGTTTAATTCACATTGTCCCTTCTCTTTCTGTATGTGAATGATGGCACTGTAATTATTTTAATAAAAAAAAAAAACATCTAAGTACACTGTGTCATGCTCCTCCAGCCTGTGTCTAAGGCCCCGTAAACACGACCGAACAGGTCTGCTGAAACTGGTCCGCAGACCAGTTTCAGCGGACATGTTCGGTCGTCTGTACGTCCGACCGGACAATTTTCCGGCGGATCGGACAGGTTTCCAGCGGACAAATGTTTTTTAGCATGCTAAGAAACATGTCCACTGGAAGCCTGTCCGCCGGACATGTTCGGTCGTCTGTACAGACTCACCGGACATGTCCGCTCGGCCGAAAGCCCTCGCATGCGTCAAAGTGATTCGACGCATGCGTGGAAGCATTGACCTTCCAGGAACGCGCACGTCACCGCGATGGCGCGGCCACGTCACCGCGTATCCTGTACGCGGGGATTTTGGTTTGATAGTGTGTACAACCATCAGACCAAAATCCAGCAGCGGACATGTCCGATGAAAACGGTCCGGCGTACCGTTTTAATCGGACAGTCTGTCCGTGTGTACGAGGCCTTAGAATAAGAGGGAGATGAAGCCTCCATCCATCTACCTAGGCTTCTCAGATGTGATAGGGAGGAAATGCTCATTATAGAAACTCGCTGAAAACTGAGCATGTGCACAGTTGCCCCCACTGCTTTGCAAAATCCCTAGCTGAATAGGGGACATGTAGTGCAAAGTGGATTTGCCTTTCATAAATAACCCCCAGTGTGTGTTTAATTTCACTTTAAGTCCTCCTGACTCTATCTGAAGCCGGAGAACTGTTTGGATAGAGCCGGTCTTTAACCGGTTCCCGACCAACTCCTGTAGATATATATGTCGGCAGAAGGGCACGGCTGGGCAAAGTGACGTATATATACGTCACTTTGAAATTCCCGCGATTCGAGCACGCGCGTGCGCCACCGGCGGCGTGCACGCCCCTGCTACGAGCTCCCTGACTGTGCCAGCGGAATCCGTGGACTCGATATCCGCCGGTGTACTGCGATCAGGTCACAGAGCTGCAGAACAGGGAGAGGCAAGTGTAAACATGCATATTCCTGTTCTGCCTAGTGACAATGTCACTGATTGTCTGTTCCCTGTGACCGGGAACCGCAGTCAGTGACGTGTCACATGTAGCCATGCCCCCTAACAGTAAGAATCACTCCCTAGGGCACACTTAACCCCTTCAGTGCCACCTAGTGGTTAACCCCTTCACTGCCAGTGTTATTTTCACAGTAATTAGTGCATATGTATAGCACTGTTCGCTGTAAAAATGCCAATGGTCCCAAAAATGTGTCAAAAGTGTCCGATATGTCTGCCATAATGTCGCAGTCACAATAAAAATTGCTGATCGCCGCCATTACTAGTAAAAAAAATATATTAATTAAAATGCCATAAAACTATCCCCTGTTTTGTAGACGCTATAACTTTTGCGCAAACCAATCAATAAACGCTTATTGTGATTTTTTTACCAAAAATATGTAGAAGAATACATATCGGCCTAAACTGAGCAAAAAAAAAAATTTTTTTATATATTTTTTGGGTGATATTTATTACAGCACAAAGTAAAGAATATTGCTTTTTTTCAAAATTGTCGCTCTATTTTTGTTTATAGCGCAAAAAATAAAAACTGCAGAGGTGATCAAATACCACCAAAAGAAAGCTCTATTTGTGGGGAAAAAAGGACAATTTTGTTTGGGAGCCACGTCGCAGGACTGCGCAAATGTCAGTTAAAGCGATGCAGTGCCAAATCGCAAAAAAAAATCTGGTTTCTGTTCTGTGGTTAATGTAATTTCGTTTTTTTTTTTCAGTCAGATCAACATGACTGTAAACCAGGGGTGCCTAACCTTTCGAAGAGGGAGGGCCACTTAAGAGACTTTGTAACTGGTCACGGGCCACAGTGAATAAAGTGGACAGATGACAGATCCGTGTCCACTCTGCATAAGCAAAGCAGACACAGACACAGCACGCTCTACTCTATGGGCCCTCCGATCCGCCCAGATGGAAGGTGACGGACCCCTTTTGGGTTTCTTTTAGCGGATCGAATTGGCATGCAATGCCAAGCTGCTGCAAGCAGTGCCAACAGAATATTGGCATGCATTAAAAAGGGGATTAACTCCAGAGATAAAATGATAATTCTCTCACTCTAAAAGTATAGCGGTGCCCTGTGGGCAGGGCAGGACTTAGGGTGGTGGGGGCCCCTGGGCTTGAGTGTTGAAGGGGCCCCCTGGAGCCGAGAATTGGGGGGGGGTCGAAGATGTTGAGCGAGAGGGGGGATGGGATCATAGTTGTTGAGCGGGGGGGGGGCGTATTAAAGCATTGAAGTTGTTGAGCGGGGGGGGCACATTAAATTTGTTGAGCGGGGG
This sequence comes from Rana temporaria, assembly GCF_905171775.1. NCBI lineage: Eukaryota > Metazoa > Chordata > Amphibia > Anura > Ranidae > Rana > Rana temporaria. The sequence continues at coordinate 416,630,787 of NC_053491.1, read as the reverse complement.
GTGCCTCTCACCTGTGCACGGAATGTGTCGACTCTCTTCCCTTAAGCAGACATCCACACACCGCTCCGGTTCCTGGGGGGTTTTGCCGTTGTTGAGCGGGGGGGTGGAAGTGCCTCTCACCTGTGCCGACAGCCGGGGGCCACAGACTGTTATTAGCCCGGCTGTCGGCTTTCTTCCCTTCAGCAGCCACAGTCCTCCACACACCACTCCGGTTCCTCCTGCTTCCGTGCTGCCTCCTCTTGCAGTGCGGGAAAATTAACCCTTTCGCGGGACTGCGGGAAGAAGCTGTCTGTGCGGGAGAGTCCCGCAGAATCCGTGCGTGTTGGGAGGTATGCGCAGGGCCGCCATCAGGAATTTTGGGGCCCCGGCCCTTACACAGCTTAAGGCATGGGCCCCCTGGAGCAGAGAACCGGGGGGGGGGGGTGGGTGCTGCCGCCTGAAATTGAGAAGCGGGGGGGCCTTTACAAAAAAAAGAAGAAATAAAGAAAAAAAAAATATATATATATACAGACCAAAAGTTTGGACACACCTTCTCATTCAAAGAGTTTTCTTTAGTTTCATGACTATGAAAATTGTAGATTCACACTGAAGGCATGAAAACTATGAAGTAACACACGTGGAATTATACATAACAAAAAAGTGTGAAACAAAAAACTGAAAATCAAAGTAGCCACCTTTTGCAGCAGACACATCTCTAGAACTGGTAAGAGGAGACTGTGTGAATCAGGCCTTCATGGTAGAATATCTGCTAGGAAACCACTGCTAAAGAAAGGCAACAAGTAGAAGAGATTGTTTGGGCTAAAGAACACAAGGAATGGACATTAGACATTAGACCAGTGGAAATCTGTGCTTTGGTCTGATGAGTCCAAACTTGAGATCTTTGGTTCCAACCCCCGTGTCTTTGTGCGACGCAGAAAAGGTGAACGGATGGACTCTACATGCCTGGTTCCCACCGTGAAGCATGGTGGAGGAGGTGTGATGGTGTGGGGGTGCTTTGCTGGTGACACTATTGGGGATTTATTCAAAATTGAAGGCATACTGAACCAGCATGGCTACCACAGCATCTTGCAGCGGCATGCTATTCCATCCGGTTTGCGTTTAGTTGGACCATCATTTATTTTTCCACAGGACAATGACCCCAAACACACCTCCAGGCTGTGTAAGGGCTATTTGACCAAGAAGGAGAGTGATGGGGTGCTGCGCCAGGTGACTACCTCTTGAAGCTCATCAAGAGAATGCCAAGAGTGTGCCAAGCAGTAATCAAAGCAAAAGGTGGCTACTTTGAAGAACCTAGAATATGAAATATATTTTCTGTTGTTTCACACTTTTTTGTTATGTATAAGTCCACATGTGTTACTTCATAGTTCTGATGTCTTCAGTGTGAATCTACAATTTTCATAGTCATGAAAATAAAGAAAACTCTTTGAATGAGAAGGTGTGTCCAAACTTTTGGTCTGTACTGTATATATAAAAAAAGGGGGGTAGCCACCTGGGGCCCTGGGTACTTCTGGGCCCTGTAATAAAAATAAAAAATAAACCTCTGGGCCCTTTAATAAAAAAAAAATAAACATTTATAAAAAATACAAAAAATAAAGAGAGGTTGCCATCTGGGGCCCTGGGGCCTCTGGGCCTTTTAATAAAAAATAAACATTTATAAAAATAAATAAAAAAGGGCGGGTTGCCACATGGGGCCCTGGGGACCTCTGTAAAAAATATGGAGACCTCTGGGCCCTTTAATAATAATAATAATAATAATATATATATATATATATATATATATATATATATATATATATATATATATATATATATATATATATATATATAAAAATTGTTTTAATGCAAAATAAATAAAAAAGGTGGGTTGCCGTCCGGGGCCCGGGGGACCTTCGGACCCCTAAAAAAAAGGGGGGGGGTTGCCATCCAGGGGCCCTGGAGACCTCTGGGCCCTTTATTAATAATAATAATAATAATAATAATAATAATAATAATAATAATAAAATATATATATATTTTTATATATATATAAAAAATATATAAAAAAACATTTTTTTTAATAAAAAATAAATTAAAAAAGGGGGGTTGCCGTCCGGGGCCCGGGGGGCCTCCGGGCCCCTGGGGACCTCCAGACCCCTAAAAAAAAAAAAATGTTTTTTTTTTTTTTTTAAAGGGGGCCCCCTATTGGGCGGGGCCCATGGGCTTGAGCCCAGTCAAGCCCAATGGTAAGTCCGGCCCTGCCTGTGGGGTTGCTGCGTGTTTCAGCATCCACAAATCACCCTGCTTGGTCAGACATTCATTTTAGGCACACTTTCTCCAGTCCATGAACAGTCTTTTGCTTGTTTTTGTTGTTTTTATTAGGGGATTTAACTTGGATGAGGAAAACGGACATGGGATGCCCAAATGATGAATCTTTCTTAGTTGAAATAATGAATCAAACTGACAGTCCCTGCTACTTCACATTTCCTCCAGCACACTACTTGAGATCACTTGCTTTCCTCTCACTGTCCAATTCTAGATTCCTGTCACTGTTAGCACATGGCTAGTCCTCGCTCTGAATAAGTCCTAACATTTTCCTAGGTCAATAGATGGAGACAGGGCAGCTCAGGAGAAAGCATGCACAGGTGTCCCAATAGAAAGTGCCAAAGAGGAACCCCTGAAGAAGAGGATTGACTGCTCTGTGCAAAACCATTACACAGGTAAGTATATCATGTTTATTATTTTAATTAAAAAAAAAATGAAGCTTTATTACTGCTTTAAGAAATTAAAGACAACCTGTCATCAGATATATTATTTAATGATACGTAATGTGTTTTTTTTTATTTTTCCAGTTATTTATTCCAAGGACTTCCCCTGACAATGCCTACATCTTCTTTTCTCTCCAAAAGGACAGATCCATCCAGAATCAGCATCTACTTCTTGGACTTGGCGATGCCTAGATGACACAAAAATCCTGGTGCCTGTGCAGTTCTTGGTTGTGTTCACACATGTCTTTTTTTTTTTTTTTTTTTTTTTTTTTAATATAGTGTAGCGCTCCTCCGGGGGTTTTTACTTGCATCACCCACATCTTGTAGCTCAGAATTGATACTGAAGGGGTAGCTCTGTATTACAGGTGGATGTTGCAGCCAGAGCAAGAGAGACTTAGGCCCGGATTCACAAAGCACTTGCGCTGACGTATCTCGAGATACGCCGTGTAAATGCAAATATGCACCGTCGTATCTGTGCGCTGTGCCCACAAAAGATACACCTAAAAACAGGCTTCATTCCACCAACGTAACTTGCCTACACCGGCGTAGAGTGGGCGAATATTTACGCTGGACGCATGTGGTGCTCCCATTGATTTTCTATTCAAATATGCAAATGAGGGATATACGCCGATTCACGATCATACTTGCGCCCGACGCAGGCTACGACTGGTGCGCATAAGTTGTACGTAGGGCGTAAAGTTAAGCCCCATAAAGGAGGTGTAACTCAGCAGCATCCATGCAAAGGGCTGCACCAGGGAACACAAGCCCGCGTATTTTACGTAGTTTACGTTGGACGTGAATATGACTAGGCGTAGATTACATTCACGCTGTAGGCAGTGATCCGGCGTATCTTAGGCAGTTGTTCCGACGTGATTGTGAGCATGCGCACTGAAATGCGCCCACGGGACGGCGCATGCGCCGTTCGTTATACGTATCTGTCTGGCGCTCGGCCCATCATTTGCATGGGGTCACGCCTCATTTGCATGGCTCACGCCCACTTCTACCTACGCCGGCTCACGCCTAGGAAACCCAGCGCAGTTTTGGGAGGAAATACTTTGTGATTTCAGTGCTTGCCCCTCTATGCGCTGCGTCGGCGTAGCGTTAAGGAGATACGCTACGGCGGCATAAATGTGCGCCAGTGTCTGTGAATCCGGGCCATAAAGTTTTTCTTCAAGCAAAAAAGTTATATACATGGTTTCCATCATATAGTCACATTGCTAATATGCAATTTTTTTTTCATCAGCGCTCTATAAGTGCTTTATCAGAATCATAGGTGGCAGTGTCATAACCCACAAAGAAAGCTCTGCCCATTGCTCAATTTGCAAAAGACTGAGATGGAGGGTTAGCAGTCAGAGACCACATGAAAATAGTACAAAAAAAAAAAAAAAGGTATTTCAAAGCCAAATGTTATGAATTAAACATTTAATTTAGGAAGAATAAAATTTTAACATGGATTATTTAGTCTGTGCTGCCTTTTCCTTCTACATAAAAAAAAAAAAAAGAAAAAGAACCCGAAGTTAAGTATTAAGGATGCCAATAAATAAGCATTCCCCATCGTTAAATTGGTTATATTTAGTGATTCTAACTGCATTTCAATACATATGTGTATACTTGCAGTGATATATTTAAAAAATTTCAGCATTTTGTTTAGATTTAAAAATAGGTTTCTTTTACCAATTCACAGAGTATCACAATGGTCAATTCAACATTTGCTTCTATCTGTATTTTATCATAAGATATTTGAATTTAGTAGCTCTGTCTTTGCTACAGTCCACCTGTTTCATGTATATATATATGTATATATATATTTCTAGCTCAATTCTGTAGAAGAGGTTCCAAAACTACTAGTAATAGACACCTCTTTTCTATCCTCTCTCCTCTCTCCAGACCTTTTTATATTCGCCTTTTCTTTTGTTTAAGATTGTATTTTTAGGATTTTTAGTTGACCACCTTGTAGCACTCAACTATATAATTATCTGCTTGAATAGCTATCAATCTAGATTAAAACAAGTTTGAGAAGCTAGAAAGTTACAATATGCAATTTCTGTATTAACAGATCCCACAACATAACGCAAGGGAGGTGCCCTCCTGAAATTCTCTTTCCCCCCACTAGATGTCGCTCTGCTGCTTCTACAATGACTCTTCTGATACAGTAAGACATAAAGTCTTCCACTATGCAGTAGACTTGTGGCTGCATTCTGCATATAAGAAGAAAGTCTTGATTAAAGACATGATGTAATTTGCAGATTATGACAATATTATTAACTGTTCTTTTAAAAAATTCAGGGTCAACGAGCAAACATCTCCTTTGCTATAGTCTTTTTTTTTTTTTGTCTTGTACTTAGACTTCTGTTTTATGCATGAGGCCAAACCACTTCTGTATTTAGCACTAAAGCAGAAAAGAACAAAAGTTCTCTATGATGAATGCAAATGTCATTATTTAGTAAAAAAAACCCTTTGGCCCCGTACACACCATAGAATCCATCCGCTGAAAAATCCCAGCAAATGGGTTTCAGCGGATAGATCCTATGGTGTGTACACTCCAGCGGATCTGTTTCCGCGGATATTTATCCCCTGGGATGGATTCCAGCAGATCGAATATTTGCTGACATGCCAAACAAATCCATCTGCTGGAATCCATCCCAACGGATGGATCCGCTGGTCTGTATAGACTCACCGGATCCATCCGTCCGAAGGGATCCGCCGCATGCGTCGTAATGATTCGACGAATGCGTGGAATTCCTTATATGACAGCGTCGCGCACGTCGCCGCGTCATAATCGCGGCGACGGCGCGACACGTCATCGCCAGAGGATTTCGGCGCGGATTTCAATGCGATGGTGAGTACACTCCATCGCATTAAAATCTGCTGAAATCCTCGAGAGGATTTATCCGCGGAAACGGTCCGCTGGACCGTATCCGCGGATAAATCCTCCCGTGTGTATGGGGCCTTAGAGTTGATTTTCCCACATACAGTGTGTATGATTCAGGACTCATAGGATTCAGTTGTGGGTGTAAGTATAGCCTAAGTGATGGAACCTCAATATAAAACCAGCATAGGGCTCCCTTATTCTAAAACCTCCATTTAAAAATTGACCCCACTAATAATGAGACCCTTCACTATTCTCAGCTATTAAATAACACTGCAGCATATTGTGTTCCTGAACTTTATACAGTATACACGTCATGCAGTGGGGTTACACAAGCATCCAATCATCTAGAAGTGTTTGAATGCTCACAATTCCAGCAAAAGGGCAAAGATTGGATTTAACAGTGGCAGTACTGGTAATATTTTCAAACCCCAACTGAACTTTCAGTTTAAATCAGCAAAATACAATAAAAGTGCATTATAAACCAAAGCGTGCAAAATCTTACTATTCACTTTCTTTAGAAAGCAGCCACAGCCTAAGTAGTAAAGCCTGTCCCCTGCAGAGGTCCAACATGCCCCTTGCTTAGTCAGACCTACAGCTCTTTAAGCAGCAAAGCTCACGAGCAGTGGCAGCCCGTCCATATGGGGCGCCTCCCCCCTAATCCATGCGCCAGGCCCCTAATCTACATTCGGGGGCGCCGGAAACACATGGATTGCAATGGGGATTTTTTTTTTTAAGCACATGATTAGAGCCTGAAGCTCTAATTGGTTTTAAAAAAAGGCGGGCTTGGGACGCAGAGCACTGCACCCTGAGCCCACCCAGTTGTGTGACAAAAGCAAATTAATATTGGCTGTTGTCTTCCTGTTTTTTTTTCTTGGCCAATCAGGAAGTGGGTCCTGAAACCCGAGTGGCCGGGAGTGCTCCCGGCTGCTCGGGTCTCAGGACCCACTTCCTGTTCGGCCGGGAGGAGAAGCAACAGCCCTGGAGCGAGGAGCAGCAGCCCTACCCCGGATCCTCCTCATCTGCCTCCTAAGGGAAGGAGGCCTCTGATCGTTGGCTTCCCGCCCATCTCCCGCGAGGGGGGGGTGATCGCTGTGATATCTTTGCCTTCCCGTCCATCTCCCGCCGGGGGGGTGGTGTTGGATTTTTGAGCACCAGCCGCCACTGCTCACGAGCCTTCCTCCAACTCAGCAGGGGGTGTGTCATACCCCTGTAGAAAGACCACTGCTTCTACACAGAAAGCACAGGTCCTACTAAATAAAATGCTGGCAGGACATAGGCTTTTTTAATTAGGCTGTGGCTGCTTTCTTAAGACAATTAACCGTAAGACTTTGGATACATTTTGATATAAAGCACCTAGAATATATTTTGATGATTTCAACTGATAATTTGATTGGGCTTTAATGGACTGGCTGCTTTATTTATTTATTTTAAGAAAAGGGTCGCTTTAATTACTGCTAAATTATTAAGCACACATTGGAAGATCAGAAGCCCGGTAATGGGCTACCTTAGAGCCTGCTCATTTAGACAGGGCCCCGAAGGCGGTTAAGAGGGTTAACGAAGCAGAGAAATGCAATATCCACCTTTGCGAAGCGCATGTAGAGAATGACGTTCCTTCAATTGCCATTGATTGTTTCCTCTTACAACGCGGCGAATCTGGCTGATGGAGCGCAGCAACCGATCATCTTCTGCGGCCTCAGCATCAGAGATCAATGCTTTTTTGCTGAGGTCCAATTAACCCCTTCATTACAAGGTCACTTGCAAATAAAACAGCCATAATTACAGAAAAAAAAGAATCCATCAAACTCTTGAGATTTTCTTATTATAAAATAAACAACAACATCAAAGAAAGATGAGGACATAAAGCAAAGCCTGGTATGGCGATCGTTAGTCAGCGACCACAGATTCTGCGCAGACACAGCTCAGTCCCTCTCGATCTCAGGCAGTCCATGGTTAAGTTCTGTGTAATGCCAGTTTCCAGGAACAAGTCCTTGGCTTGTACATTCTGTCCCTTCAGCAGCTTGTGTAGATTAATATTGTATGAGGGCAGGACTGCTGGTTCATCACTACAGGACGTCCCGCCTGAAGAGCTGGCACTCTATATGTACAGTGTATCCCACTATTATGTGGGTCTGTGTCTCAGCTGATTGAGGGGGATTTCCAGTTTACATCAATCCGTATTTCTGGAGTGTAGAACAGTGAAGAGGATCTTCAGTCCAACAGCCTGTTTGGGAGACAGACAGAGATCCTTGTCCTGTTATTTCATTTATTGTTAATGCTAAATAAAACACTAAGGGCTTGTTCACATGAGCTTTGATCTCTAAAGAGCGATCCACGTTCAGATCACTCTTCAGAGAACATTTGACAGACAGAAAGGAGGTGTTGTATCACCTTCTCACCACTTGCTTTAACTCCTTGAACCCTGCACTAGTGTGCTGCACCCATGTGCATTGCATGCCGGTGTGTGGGACGTTTGTACAGCAGCCTCATTCACTTAAAATGTAAAGCGTCAATATAATTCCTGAAAAGCAAAGAATGTGTTCTTCCCCAACTGCTACCTCTGCAGCTAAAGGGGGAGCAGTTGAGAGGTTTTATTGCTCCTCAACCGTTAGTCTGAACGAGCCCTTTCGGCTGCATTCACACCTAGGCGACAAGTAAAGCCGTGTACGCGGCGTATTTTGCCGCGATTCGTTGAACTTTTTTTTTTTTTTAACAAATCCTTTCCATTGCTGTCTATGGCCGAACGCCAATGCCGCCTCAAAAAAGGGTCCGGGACTTGTTTTCAGGCGGCAGGTGTATGGCGTTTCGGCGTTCGGCGTGAGATGTGAACCATCTCATAGACAGCAATGGAAATTCGCCCCTCCAGCGTATCGAGCGTCGCCAAGGTGTGAATGGAGCCTTAAAGAGGAATTCTATCCATGGTATATTGTTACATAGTTAAAGCTTGGACTAGTTTATCTATGTACTGTATGTACCAAGGGTGCCCAACTGGTGACCGAAAGGGGGGGGGGGCACACGTGGCCTGAGGAGCCCTCTGATGTTACCTGTGACCTCCTGGTCTGGGATAGCAGGTTGCAAGCCCAGATTGGGGGTTGCTGACCTGCCATTCCAGAGCTTCAGTGTTGTGAATGAAGCCAGCGATAGAGGAAGCAAGCAGCTGTGGAGCACCGGCTCCTGTCATAGGCGGAGTGGAGCCGCATAAGACGGCTCCTGTCATAGGTGGAGTGATACCAAATGCATTCTGCCTGGTACAGCAACAGCCGTCGATACCTGAATGGAAAACTTTTATTAAAGGAAAGTTTATTACTAAAATCACAGTGTGTATATATATATATATATATATATATATATATATATATATATGCAGATCTGTCCTGCAGTGGTTACTGGGCTGCTTTTAAACTGATCTGCAGGTGCTATAGCTACAGCTATAGACCTCTGTTATTACCTGCGGGTTACCTGCACTAGACCTCTGTTATTACCTGGGGGTTTGGTGAGCTTTCGGAACGTGAACCATACCTGCAGGATATAATAGAAGTCTACATCAAAGTGCAGCTAACCCGCTGGAAAGCCGCAGGTGCACTGTGGGTAAACCGCAGCGCATCAGCGTGAAAGCAGCCTTAGACCCCTTTCCTGTGATCGGTCCAACCCAAACAGATCCTTTATTCGCCTCTATGAAGTGGCAGGTGTAAACGAACTTGTGTCCCTTTTCACCCGCCTACTGCTAAAGAAACAGAGGGGATCAGTCCTCTTCCATCTGGGCAGCTTAGAGTAGAGCAGGCTGTTTCTGTGTCTGCTTTGCATATACAGAGTGGACACAGACCTGTCATTCACCCGCTCTGCTCATTGTGGACCATGACCAGTTACCAAGTTGCTTAACCACTTGAGATCCGCGCTATAGACAAAAGACGTCCACAGCGCGGCTCTCAAGTGCCGTGTGGATGTCTTTGGACGTCTTTTTCTGTGCATTACCCGCGTGTGCTACGGGTAAACACTGTGCCAGCGCATCGCTGGGAAGCCGATGCGTGTACCTGGCGGCCGCGATGTCCACCGGGTACACGCGATCGGCGGTGACACAGCAGGGACGTGGAGCTCTGTGTGTAAACACAGAGCTCCACGTCCTGTCAGGGAGAGGAGACCGATCTGTGTCTCTTGTACATAGGGACACAGCATCGGTCACCTCCCCCAGTCAGTCCCCTCCCCCCACACAGTTAGAACACACCCAGGGAATACATTTAACCCCTTCCTCACCCCCTAGTGTTAACCCCTTCCCTGCCAGTCACATTTATACAGTAATCAGTGCATTTTTATAGCACTCATCGCTGTATAAATGTGAATGGTCCCAAATTTGTGTCAAAGGTGTCCGATATGTCCGTCGCAATATCGCAGGCCTGACAAAAAAAAAATCGCAGATCGCCACCATTATCAATAAAAAAAAAAAAAAAGTCATAAATCTATCCCCTATTTTGTAGGCCAGGGATATGCAATTAGCGGACCTCCAGCTGTTGCAGAACTAGAAGTCCCATGAGGCATAGCAAGACTCTTGCAGCCACAAGCATGACACCCAGAGGCAGAGCATGATGGGACTTGTAGTTTTGCAACAGCTGGAGGTCCACTAACTGCATATCCCTGTTGTAGGCACTATACATTTTGCGCAAACCGATCAAATACGCTTATTGCGATTTTTTTTTTTAACAAAAATATGTAGAAGAATACGTATCGACCGAGAAAAAAAAATATATTTTTGTTTAAAAAAATTGGGATATTATTAAAACAAAATTTTCTGTCTTTTTTTGTTTATAGCGCAAAAAATAAAAATCGCAGAGATGATCAAATACCACCAAAAGAAAGCTCTATTTGTGGGGAAAAAATTATAAAAATATAATTTGGGTACAGTGTTGTATGACCGCGCAATTGTCATTCAAAATGCGTCAGCAATGAAAGCTGAAAATTGGTCTGGGCACGAAGGAGGGTTTAAGTGCCCAGTAATGAAGTGGTTAAGTGGCAACCCTGGTATATACCATACCTGGCCAATGCCTCTGGAAGGTGGTAATCACTGTAGTAGACACCTCTACTTCAGGGATCTCCACTTGCCCTCCACTTCCTACAGAGGGCGGTTTCTCTGCTAAAGGTACAGACCAACTTTTAGGCCGGAATCACACTAGTGCGTTGCGTTTTTGAGCTGCGTTCCCGTTGCGAATTTCTCTAGAGGGTGTTCTGCGGATCAACTGCGGTTTAGCTGCGGATCGGGTGCGATTTATAAAAAATAATTACTTGAGCTGCGTTTTTGGTGAGGGCCAATCATTGTTAGCTGTGTGATGATGTAGGTAATAAAAGGGAGTGACCTTTCTTGAACTCTTCCTTTTTCACGAGCATTCAGTATAGTGTGGAATAGGATTTGGATTTCCTAAGAAATGTGTGCTGCCCTGCCCATGATCATGCCTACAGTTGTTGCTGCAACAGCAGCAATCTTGATGGAAGTTGAAAGGAGGAGAAGGAGGAGTAGAAGAAGAAGATACTGGGTTCATCCTATCATTGCAAATAGGGATGAAAGAGGGCAGTTCATTATATTATATGAAGATCTCCGTGGGCATGAGGACAAGTTTTTTAATTATACACGCATGTCAATAACCAGGTGATTATTTATTTAATTTTGCTAAACATTTTCTTTCTCCATTGTTCCATATTAAATTTATAATTAAAAATTTTATTTTTGTTTGAAGTTTTGATGAATTGTTAGGACTAACGTACCATAGTTTGGAGCGCCAGAACACATGCTTCAGAGCAAGCATCCAGCCTGCACAAAGATTATTAATCACATTAAGGTACTTTTCCACACCTATGTGCATTTTCAAATTGATGTTGAAGCATGTATTCATTTTTGGTTTCAACTATCCAACATCTGTACTTATAAATGAACAACCAGACATAAGATGCCCAAAAATATATTTATTTTTTACTTCTTTCACAAAAATAAAGAAATAGACAACATATTTTTGCTTGGACTAATATAAAAAATAAAAACTTTGCCTTCAAGTTTTCCTCTGGATTAAACTTTGATTCAAAATATGCACACATGCTTGTTTACTGTGGGCATAACGTAAACTTTAGAGATGTTGATATGTTTTGGGAAATAATGGTGTGTCTGAGGAGTATTGACTTGCTGAGGTAGATTCATCAATCTCGGTGCTTGAAGCATGGCTAGACTCGACATGGTGCTGTGGCACATGGTGCTGTGGCACATGGTGCTGTGGGCCATGTTGCTGTGGGCCATGTTGCTGTGGGCCATGTTGCTGTGGGCCATGTTGCTGAGGCACATGTTGCTGTGGGCCATGTTGCTGTGGGCCATGTTGCTGAGGCACATGGTGCTGTGGGCCATGTTGCTGTGGGCCATGTTGCTGAGGCACATGGTGCTGTGGCACATGGTGCTGTGGCACATGGTGCTGTGGGCCATGTGTCTGAGGCCCATGTGTCTGAGGCCCATGTGTCTGAGGCCCATGTGTCTGAGGCCCATGTGTCTGAGGCCCATGGTGCTGTGGCACATACATCCCCTGCATTTGTGTTTGTGGCATAATTGAAGGGAATGTGGATGGGATGGGATATGGAGTTCGCCTCTGTTGTACCTCATATATTGAAGTTGGCTCCTGAAAGCTTGAAGTGTAGGATGGAGGAACATAGGGGTAAGGTTGGTTTCCTGGGTCTGGGTACTGGCCTGACATTGGTAAGTGTATGTGTGTTGTTTCTTTAGTTACATATGGCCTTTCCAATGTATGTTGCTCGCTTGGCACTGTAAATGACTGCAGAACGTGTTCTACTGTGGTTCGCATTTCTAAATATCTCTCAGGTACAACTTTTTTGATCAATGGTACAAAATTAAGCGCCAGTATTGTAGCTGGACATAAGAAAGCATCCACCTTTCCAGCCATTTGTTGTAACATCTCTAGAAGACGCTCGCTTATGTCCATCTGCGATACTGGCGTTCGCTTACGTGCCACTTTGGCAGGCCGCGCAATGGTTGTTGGAGCTGAGGAGGGTCCAGGCATAGGCTCAGGCAATCCAGAGTCAGTCTCTGGGTTTGTGACCCATAGATCTGACCCAAGTGGCATTTCAGGTATTTCCTCATTTGGATCAATGCAAACTGCTGGCACGGATTGGGCCTCAGATTGGCTCTCTGGTTGATCCTCCAGGACATCCTGTTCGTCCCAACTTGCTTCGGTCCTGTTTTTATTAAAAAATAGAAACATTACTAATGCTAAATATATAGTCACGATACATAGATGATATAGAGGATAACTTACTCTCTCATCTCTATGAGTGGTTTCAAGAAGGCAAGGTCCTCTGCATACATATAGGGTACTCTAGCTGGTGCCCCCGAGCCACTCCTCACTTCTCTTAGATGTTTGTTGTATTTCTTGAAGGCATCACGCATGCTTCGCCAACGATTCTTGATGTATACCACTGTAAAAAAGAGAAGATAATAATTATTTAATATTTCTTATTTGTTCAAGGTACCTAGCTACAGGAAATTCATTTGGAAGTCTCCACTATGAGTTTAAGGTTGGAAAATCAACTATATCTGGCATTGTACATGAAACATGCCTTGTTATATGGAATGTACTAAAACCATTGGTCTTCAAAAAGCCTACAAAAGAAGATTGGTTGAAGATATCAGATGAATTCTGGGAGAGATGTAATTTTCCAAACTGTGTGGGAGCCATCGATGGCAAGCACATACGCATCCTGAGGCCATTTGATAGTGGGAGTCAGTTTTTTAATTATAAAAAATATTTTTCGTTTGTATTAATGGCAGTGGTAGATGCCAAATATAATTTCATTTATATTGATGTGGGTGCTTATGGTAGCAGCTCTGATTCTGGTGTATTTAATCATTCCACATTTGGGAGAATGATAAGGGCGAATAGTCTGGATTTACCAAACGATTCCTCCTTGCCCGGAACAAATGAGCCAGCCCTCCCATTTGTTTTTGTAGGGGACGAAGCGTTTGCCCTTGGTAAAAATCTTCTTCGACCATTCTCAAGTAGAGCGCTGAGCAATGATAAAAGAATATTTAATTATCGGCTCACTAGGGCACGTCGAGTAGTAGAGTGTGCATTTGGAATTCTTGCCAATAAATGGAGAATATTGCACACCGCCATCAATCTCAGTTTGGAGCATGCTGTCTCTGCTGTGAAAACTGCGTGTGCACTGCACAACTATGTGCGAGAACGTGATGGAATTGATTATGAGGATTCCATGATGCATAATATGGAGGCGGCACAGTGGAGTTTGACTAGGGGCACTAGCAGTGGGAAATTGATTCGAGATCAATTTCTTAATTACTTTCTATCGCCAGCTGGCGAGTTACCTTGGCAGATGCAGGCAATTTAAAACCAAAAAATGTGGTGTTGTCATTAAAATATATGGCCCTTTAAATATTAAAACCTAAAATACTAAGCTAAAAATGTCACTATGTGTAATTTGAATGCATCTTGAAAAAAAAAGATTAAAGTTATCTTTTGGCAGCATATTAAGGACTCCGAAGTGATTCTCTACCTGCAATTGGACAAAAACACCAAAAATTGGCTTGGTGATACTGTTATGTGTGTTCTGCTGGGTGTCATTGTACAGAGGATGATGTCTTTGTAAGACCACCATGGCCAATAACGTCATAATAGGATGACAAATACAGATAGTCACTCCCCCAAGGATCTGCAAACATACTTGGTAAAGTGAGTTTACATATTTTGGTGATAGACACACGCAGACTCATACAAACAATGACCAAGGGTGTGGGAATGAGTCACGTGCCACCAGCAACACGGGGACAGGGTGCATTAGGAACACCATGCCAAGATATAAAACATGTGGCATGGTATGGGTTAGCAGACTTTACATGTCCACACAGAATGCATGCTTGGATAAAGGCCTGCTCTGGATTTGTGGGCGGTATGCACTGTAGTTATTGGGGTCTACTTAGAATTATAATTTAAGAAGTTAGGGAATGAAAAAATAAAACAAACTTACCTTTGTCAGCTTGAACTTGGGATGAGCACATGCTCCACTCTGGCAAAAGGCTTTTGGTAATTTCAACCCAGGTAGTTTTTTTCAATACATTGTCCTTATATTTAGGATGCCGGGTGTCATAGATTTGTGGGTTCTCCCTGACAAGGCGGATAAGCTCCTCGGAATCCACACAGTCCTTCACCTTAGCAGTGACTTTTTTGCTCCGTTTTTTGGACATGGCTACTCACCTCAGCAGCATGAAACAGACAGAGGAGGAACTAGGAAAAGGGGGAGGTGGTGGAGGAGAAAAAAAAACTTCCGTTCAAACCGCAACACACCTGCGATTTAGATGCGTACCCATAGAAGATAATGGGACTGAATTCGCACCTGAGCCGCACCGCAAGACATAAAAACCGCACGCGGTTTGGAGGCAATGCGCAGTGCGGATGCATCGCACATATGTGAACCAGCCTCATTGAAAACAATGTATTTTAAAATGTCCTGCGATTTGGATGCGGTTGAAACCGCACTCAATTCGCTTAGGTGTGAACCTAGCCTCAGGGGCCAATGGACAGGGCCATGTATTGGCTGAGAACCTTCTTCCCTCAGCCAGAACACTGAAGATGGGTCATGGATGGGTCTTTCAGCATGTCAATGATCCAAAATATACCACCAAGGCAACAAAGGAGTGGCTCAAGAAGAAGCACATTATGGTCATGGAGTGGCCTAGCCAGTCTCTATACCTTAATCCTATAGAAAATGTATAGAGGGAGCTGAAACGTTGAGTTGCCAAGTTGCCAAGTGACAGCCAATAAACCTTAAGGATTTAGAGAAGATCTGTAAAGAAGAGTGGACCAAAATCCCTCCTGAGATGTGTGCAAACCTGGTAACCAACTACAAGAAACGTGCTTGCCAACAAGGCTTTCTCCACCAAGCACCAAGTCCTGTTTTTTCTGGATTTTTGGTTGATATTCTGTCTTTATCGTTTTAAAATACACCTATGATAAAAATTATAAACTCTTAATTTCTTTGTAAGTGGAAAAATCAGCAGGGGATCAAATAATAATTTTCCCCACTGTATACAGTACATAGAAGTCAGATATTTCTTAGAAAAGAAATGACGGACGTGGGGGTTTATATATAAGCCACCTTTTTGCAAACTATTTATTTTTTTTTGTTTTGTTTTTTTTACAGCTTACCGTATTTTTCGCCTTATAAGACGCACTTTTTCTTCCCCAAAACTGGGGGGAAAAGTTGGTGTGTCTTATACGACGAATATACCTTTTTTTGACTCACTGATCCGACCGATCCGCGGAGCGCACCGCCACCGCGGTCTTAGGAAAGGCCGCGGCTTTGGCCTAGCTCCGGAGCGGTCGGCCATCTTGGTACACCCGGCGGCGGTGCGCGCTGAGCAGAGGGCTCGCGTGGGATCTTCTATTCCTACCAGAGCGATCTGCAACAGTGAGTTAGGGGCAATGTTACTGGCTACTATGTGGGGGCAATGTTACTGGCTACTATGTGGGGGCAATGTTACTGGCTACTATGTGGGGGCAATGTTACTGGCTATTATGTGGGGGCAATGTTACTGGCTATTATGTGGGGGCAATGTTTCTGGCTATTATGTGGGGGCAATGTTACTGGCTATTATGTGGGGGCAATGTTACTGGCTATTATTATTTGGGGGCAATGTTACTGGGTATTACTAATGTGGGGGTGGTGTGATGGTGATGACGAGTGGGGGGCAAATATTTTACTACAGTATTTGGTTCAGAATATTATTTTTCTAGATTTTCCTCCTTTAAAATTGGGTGTGTCTTATATTCCGGTGCGTCTTATACGGCGAAAAATACGGTATTTATAATTTCTCCTATTTTAAAAGCATGTTTCATCGTTTTGTTTACCAGGGAAAAAATTGTCAGCTCACTTTTTTTCAAGTCCACAATATACTAATCATTTTTTACCATTTTATGTTATTTTAGTCTTACTCTAGCACATTTATATAGCACTTTACTGTACATGGGCTACACTTTATAGAAAATCTCTATCTTCCTCTGTGCTTGGCTTGTTTATTGCAGTTCAGTTGAACTTTTTTTTTACCAATAAACACAACGCTTTTTCATTTTTTTGCTTCTATGGCACTTTAAGCCAGGTTAGGTGTTTGATCCTCCCATGAACATGCCAAACTGCGCCCCCTCCCCCAAGATGTATGAGCATTATGTGTCAGCATGATTTGTCCCCCTCCTTCCAGTACAATACAAATCTGCTTCCCCTGCAGAAATCCCAGCAGCACAAATGCCCCCTCAAATAAATTGCCCCTCCTAGCATACGTACCCTTCAAACCTCTCAAATTTCCTCTCCGAGTACACAACCTTTCCCCCCTCTCCAAATACCCCCCATGTGTCTCCTAACACAAATCCCTCCCGCTCCCCACAAATTTCCCCTACTAGCACAAATCCCCCCCCAAAAAATTCCCCTCCTAGCACAATTCCCCTCCTCCCTCTACCATATCACCTTTTTCTAAGCACAAACCCACCGAATCTCCCCTCCTAGCACAAATCCTCATCCCTCCTCCCAACACAAATCCACCCAAACACACCACTCCTAGCACCCCACCCCCAAATGTTCCCTCCTAGAACAATTATTACCCCCTGCTGATCCCTAAATCCCCCCTCCAAACACAAATTCTCTCATCCTTAATCTCTTTGTGGCTCCCCCCACCTCACATGACACCACAGTGCCCAGGGCAGCTGTCCCTCCTGCCTACCCCTTGTCCCGGCCCTGATTCCTCCTCACATATGGCAAAAAGAATGACTGCTGACTTCCAAAAGTGGTGTACAAAGAACTGACGGTTTTGAGTGCAATTACATTACCAAATATTGCGTAAGCAAGTAAGTTTTAATTTCACTTTATTTAATATCACACGAATATATAGAAAGACTAAAATACATTTCCATCTTATAAAATAAAAAAATAAAAACATATTATATGTGTTTTACTGCACAAATTATAGATGCATGGGGAGCCAGGCTAATCCAAACACTTATTAAATATTAATAGAGCTTTAGGAGGAATAATTCAACATTTAAAGATATGACACTAGGGGTTCATGACAAACATTTCAAGCCGCAAGAGGCGATTAGGGCTTTTTATTTTCTAAGAAAGCATCATTAAAGTGGTTGTAAAAGCATTCTATGCATGTAGGTAAAAAACCTTCTGTATGCAGCATCCTCCCCATTCCCCCCAAAGGCTTACCTGAGACCGATCTTGATGCAGTAATGTGCACTAGAGCAGTGGCTCTACTGGGTTTCTCCCTTCTCATTGGCTGAGACACAGCAGTGGTTGCCATTGGCTCCTGCTGCTGTCAATCACAACCAGTGAGGTGGGTGCAGGGGGTGGGGATGAGCCATGCTTTGTGTGTGTAGCCACCCTGGTGGTATGATTATATCAGATTTTTGTGTCTCAAATCGGTACAATTGTTTTGCATAGAAATTTGACGTTTTATATTGTAGGCCTATAATTCTTAGGAATAACTCACTTAAATCTGTCCAAACATGAGTCTGGTAGACATCCCAGGTATGATAAAGTTTGAAACACGAAATCATAAACTATAATATAATAAATAACTATAAATAATTATAAAAAATAATAATATAATAATAGTAAAATTAATTTCCTCACGATTCACTATTGCTCAATTCTGCAATTGTTCTAATTTACTATCGCCGTATGGGCTCTTTCACAGGGGCGGATCAGTAATGTTCCCCCCCGTGAACCCCCGCTTGCTCAGCGGGGATCGCTCCGCTGAGCCGTCGGATGACAGGGCTGTCCCCGCACACTGTGCAGGGACCGCCCTGTCTTTTCTCCGCTCTCCCCTATGGGGGGATCAATGAACACGGACCGTCTGTCCGTGTTCACCCGATCCGCAGACGGATGGAAAAATGGGGTTTTCCTCCGTCTGCAGAATCAGAGGATTGAGGAGCCGGGCGAGATCGGGTGTCAGCGGATATTCATCTGCTGACATCCGCAATCTCATAGGGACCAATGTATGTCCCTTTTTCATCCGTACATGGATGGATAAAAAAGCGGACATACGGTCCGCCCGTGCGAAAGAGCCCTAAAGGAACACTTTTTGGTTGCTATGGACAATCTCAAGTTTCCAGGCAGAAAGAACAGTAAAAAATAGCCACTGATTACTGTATACATGTCACTGGCAGGGAAGGGGTTAACACTAGGGGGCGATCAAGGGGTTGACTGTGTTCCCTAGATGTGTTTCTAACTGTGGGGGGGAACGAGGCTAAAGGAGGAGATAGATCGTTGTTCCTGAGGTTAAGATTTATTCCGGCGCTATCAAGTGTGAGATTGCAACAATGGAACTGCTGCAAACACCGATAAAGGGTCAGACCATACCTATAGGTAATATAGTAAAAAAGGGGGGTGGTGCTGCGCTGTTCCCAAGAAAAAATACAGTGCCACTAGGCTAAAGTAAAAAAGTACAGTGGAGTTTTGTTTGTTGCTTGTGTACACAGCTCATTTATTGTATGTTGCACTTTATTTATATGATTGC
The DNA here is from genome assembly GCF_905171775.1 of Rana temporaria. Lineage (NCBI taxonomy): Eukaryota > Metazoa > Chordata > Amphibia > Anura > Ranidae > Rana > Rana temporaria. Next base: position 416,611,607 of record NC_053491.1, on the reverse strand, counting down.
ACTAGTTGTGTACACTTTGGGCTAGATTCACAGAGAGTTACGCCGGCGTATCAGTAGATACGCCGTCGCAACTCTAAATCTACGCCGTCGTAAATTTAAGCGTATTCTGGAAACCAGAATACGAGTGGCGTAAGTCTCCTACGCCGTCGTATCTTAGGGTGCATATTTACGCTGGCCGCTAGGTGGCGCTCCGTTGATTTCGGTGTAGAATATGCAAATGAGCTAGATACGCCGATTCAGAAACGTACGTGCGCCTGGCGGATTTTTTTACGTCGTTTTCGTAAGGCTTTTTCCGGCGTAAGGTTACTCCTGCTATATGAGGAGTAACCAATGTTAAGTATGGACGTCGGGACAGTGACGAATTTTGCGTCGTTTACGTCGTTTGCGTAAGTCTTTCGCGAATAGGGCTTTGCGTAAATTATGTTCACGTCGAAAGCATTGACTATTCGCAACGTGATTAGGAGCATGCGCACTGGGATACGTTCACGGACGGCGCATGCGCCGTTCGTTAGAGACGTCATTTACGTTGGGTCATGTTTTATTTACATAAAACACGCCCACCTCTTCAGAATTTGATTTTGGCGCGCTTACGCCGGCAGATTTATGCTGCGCTGCCGTAACTTAGGGCGCAGGTTCTTTGTGAATCCAGCCCCAGCCTCACTAAGTTACAGCGGCGGGCTATCTGAATCTAGCCTTTATTATTTATGCACATAGCACTTTATATGTCTGGATGTTTGCTTTCCAGTTTATGATTATCCCAGCTTGTATGCACCTTCATTTATGCTAGGAGCTTATTCCTAATACATTTTCCAATTTTTTTTTTACTTTAGCCTAGTGGCACTGTATTTTTTTCTGGGAACAGCGCAGCACCACCCCCCTTTTTTACTAGATCGTTGTTCCTACTTAGTAGGAACACACGATCTGTCTCCTCTCCCCTGACAGAACTGGGATTTGTGTGTTTACACACACAGATCCCAGTTCTCGCTCTGTCAGGAGCGATTGCGGGTGCTGGGCGGTCATTGCTCCCACCGGGCACACACATCGGCTCTGGGGACACGCTGCGGTCATTGCGCCTGCTACAGTGTCTAAAAGAGCCGACGTACAGCTACGATGGCTCGGCTGGTCGGGAAGAAGTTAAAGCGGTAGTTCACCCTCAGTGTCAACATTGTACCATAAAATCAGGCATTGTAGCGCGAGCTACAGTATGCCTGTCTCGAATTTTTTATCCCCGTACTCACAGTGTACTGGTACATTATAGATTCCGACTCCCGCGGGGAATGGGCGTGCCTATGGAGAGGGAGGATGATTGACGGCCGGCTCTGGCACGTCACGCTCCCCGAAGACAGCCGGAGTAGGTCTCGGCTCTTCACGGCGCCTGCGCACAGGCTATGCGCAGGTGCCGTGAAGAGCCAAGCCTATTTCGGCTATTTCCGGAGAAGCGTGACGCGCCAGAGCCGGCCGTCAATCACCTTCCGTCTGGATTGGAACGCCCATTCCCCGTGGGCTTTTGGAATCGTCTATGTACGATTACACAGTGAGTACGGGGATAAAAAATTCGAGACAGGCATACTGTAGCTCGCGCTACAATGCCTGATTTTATGCTAGAAGAAAAAATTTTTTTTTTTTTCTTGTTTATAGGGTGAACCCCCGCTTTAAAGTATAACTTGCAGTGATCGGAACTATCCCTTACTCTATCCAAGCCTTTAGCTCTACTTTAAAGTAAACTTGTTCTTTGCCAATGAAGGGCAATTAAAGCAATACTGTCACCAAAATCACCCTTCAAAGTAAAGGGCTCCCAGCAAAGCACACATTGAACAGCATTGCCTAGCAAAGTCCCAACGCAAGACAAGCCAATTTCCCTTATTTAATATTGGTTCATTTCACATCACTGTCATGTAGTGCTGTACACTAAAAAGGCATTTTTTCAGTGCAGCATTCACTGCATTGCGGCCAATAAAGCTGAATGAAATGTCACTTTGTGACATTTCATTAAATAAAAAAACAAAAAAGCTTCCAAATGATGAGTTTTTTGGCAGCACTTGGGCACTGCAGCCTTCTCACCGCTCTAACACTGCAGCTGCTGGGGTGAAAAGGCCCTTAAAGTCAATCTGTTGCTTTCCCTTCTAAGGGCCATGCTGGCTCAAGCTAATCTTAATAAAGCAGAACTAAACTCTCTCAATCAACATTAACTATTTTTAATCTTTCTGCTGCTAGTATTAGTAAATAGATAGGAAGATATATCATATTTACTTGTTTTAAACATTTGTTTACATTTCTTCAGTTGCTTCCTGGTTTTTGGCCTAGGCTGTAATGATGTCATACATCCCAGGAGTCTTCATGGATATTTTTTTCTTTCATAGGGAGGAGGGGCTTTCTCAACTAAGCACACCCTTTTGTCTGCAAGCCTGAGCTAAGGGCAGATGGATTACAGAAAGTAAAATGCTACATGAATCATCTGCCTTTACTAAGGCCCCATTCACACCTGAGCGTTTTGTCGCCTGAAGCGCGACGCTCCAAAACGCTAGAGGGGAAAAAATACATTATTCTTTATGGAGATGGTTCACATCTCCACTCCAAAACGCCTGACGCCGAACGCTTGAAGCTCAAACAAGTTCCGGACCCTTTTTTGTCGCGCGAATTGGGCGGTTTGGGCGTTTTTGAGCGTTTGTATTTCCCATAGAAAGTAATGGAAATGCTCGATTCAAGTGTCTAGCGCGACAACGAGCGTTTCTACGGGCGTTTTGTCGCTTTAATCAATAGAACATTTCACCCAGGCAGAAGATAAAAAAAATCTACAAACATAGTAACAAGTGATGAAAAGTAATTTTTCCTACTGGCTAAAATAAAAAAACGTTGAAGTACAAAAACGTCAGACGACACTGTATGCAAACGCGCAAATACGCATGAATATGCGCGACAAAAGCATGGAGACATGGCTGGGTGGGTGAGGTTGCCTTGAATAATACATTTTTAGTTTGTGGTGCTCAAATACAGCCTAGTTTCACGTTAAAGGGATTGTAAAGGTACATTTTCCTAAATAGCTTCCTTTACCTTAGTGCAGTCCTCCTTCACTTACCTCATCCTTCCATTTTGCTTTTAAATGTCCTTATTTCTTCTGAGAAATCCTCACTTCCTGTTCTTCTGTCTGTAACTCCACGCAGTAATGCAAGGCTTTCTCCCTGGTGTGGAGTGTCGTGCTCGCCCCCTCCCTTGGACTGAAGGAGAGTCAGGACGCCCACTAACAAACTGCTCCTTTATCTGCAATGGAGAGAGCGTCCTGACTCCTGTAGTCCAAGGGAGGGGGCGAGCACGACACTCCACACCAGGAAGAAAGCCTCACATTACTGTGTGTAGTTACAGACAGAAGAAGAGAAAGTGAGGATTTCTCAGAAGAAATAAGGACATTTAAAAGCAAAATGGAAGGATGAGGTAAGTGAAGGAGGACTGCACTAAGGTTAAGGAAGCAATTTAGGAAAAAAAAATTGTACCTTTACAACCCCTTTAAAGCGGAGCTCCACCCTAAATAAAACATAATCTCAATCTTAATAGTGCTCCTGAACAATGCTTAATCCGATATTTGCATCTAAAAAAACTTTTACTGTACCTTATGAATGAATGAATGAAAAACTTATATAGCGCGGCACATGCGAACTGAATCGCTTCTGGGCGCTGGTTGTTAGTGACTCATGCCATCAGAAAAGCAGGGTTTTGATCTGCTTTCTGAAAGACAGGTGGTTTTGCTCCAACCGAATGCTGGTTGGTAAAGCATTCCAAAGCCTGGGGCCTCGGAAAGCAAACCTTCTTTCTCCTTTGGACTTGTATTTGGTTTTTGGAACCTTGACCAGATTTTGGTCGGTGGATCGCAGAATGCGGTTGCAATTGTGAGGTTTGATCTTGTCGCATAGATATCTTGGAGCCTTCCCATGGATGCACTTATGTGTCAGGCAGAGTGCTTTGAATGCAATTCTGTCTTTCACTGGCAACCAGTGAAGGGATCACAGTGAAGGTGAGATTGATTCCCAAGATTTTTTCCCAGTCACCATTCTAGCGGCCGTATTCTGTACGACTTGTAGACGAGCGATTTGGTACTTTGGGAGCCCGAGGTAAAGGGCATTTGCATAGTCCAGTCTGGAATTCACGATTGTTCCCACCACGACTGCTACGTCTTCTTTGGGGATAAATGGAATAAGTCTGCGTAGTAGGCGCATCAAATGGTGTGATCCGCTGACTACTGACCCTATTTGTGCGTCCATTGTCATGCAGGTGTCAAACGTGACTCCTAGACTTTTGACTTTGGAGCTAGGGGAGATGATTTTTCCCAGAATGGGCGATGGTGTCCAGTTTGTTGCCAGTTGACTCTTCCGACTGGCATCAAACATAAAGAGTTCTGTTTTAGCGCTATTGAGTTTAAGATAACTCTTAGTCATCCAGTTTTCTATTGAAGAGAGACATTTCTCTAATCTGAGATGATGATCCTTTTTGTGGCAGATGCGAAAATACAGTTGCGTGTCGTCTGCATAAGAGTGATAGAGTAGTTCTTGGCTACTGATAATATCAAAGAGAGGGCGAAGATAGATGTTGAACAGTACCGGTGACAGGGGGGATCCTTGGGGGACCCCACATGGCACCGTGCGTTTTTCTGACGTGAAAGATCCCAGTTTCACTGTTTGTGATCGGTTTCCGAGAAAAGAGGAGAACCATGGTAAAGCATCTTCTGTGACTCCGGCGACTTCTGCTAGTCGTCTCAGTAACAATTTATGGTCTACTGTGTCGAAGGCTGCGCTTAGGTCCAGCAGAACCAGGAGACAAGATTCTCCTTCGTCTGCGGCCTCGAGCGCATCGTCCCATATTTTCAGTAAGGCCGTTTCTGTCCCGTGTCCGGGACGGAAACCGGATTGAAATGGATCAAGTAGGTTGTGGGTATCCAGATGCTGTTGCAGCTGTTTTACCACCACTTTCTCCATTATCTTGGACAGAGCATTTAGACCTGTTATGGGACGGCGGTGAGTTGGGTCCATAGGATCCAAATTAGTTTTTTTCAAGATCGGCAGGATTGTGCCCTCTTTCAGCAGGGAAGGCACTATGCCTTCTTTAAATGACTGATTTATAAGCTGTGTGATTGGAGGCGCCAGGATGTCGGCACATTCCTTCAGTAGCTTGGTGGGAATGATGTCATTGGGTGCTGTGCTGTTCCGCAACGCACCAATGATATTTTTGGTGGTATTGACGGAGATTGGTTCCAGAGTGAACTTAGTTGATTGTAGAGGATTTCTGTCGGTGTTTTGTAGTTGATTGAAGAGGGGGCTGAGTGGAGTATTGTTTTGCAGAATACTTACCCAAATTTTTTCAATTTTGTTGATGAAGAAATCCGATAGTTCATTACAGAACTCTTGGGTGTCTGAAGTGGGGACTTCAAGACATCCCGGATTCATGGTCTGGGTGACCATCCTGAAGAGTTCTCGTGGGCGATTCATTGCGCTGTTGATCACCATGGAAAAGTGATGTTTTTTGGCTTTGAAAATTTCTTTGTGATATCGTGTTGTTACTGCTTTGTAGAAGTTGAGGCGGTCTTCTGAAGGACTTCTTTTCCAGGCGGCTTCCGCCCTTCTGCGCTCTTGCTTCAGTAGCGACAGCTGGTTATTGAACCAGCTGGACTTTTTTTCCCGGCTGCGGACTTTGCGCTTTGGTGCTGCTAAGTCGGCTGACTGTAGCAGAGCTGCATTTATGGCATCCAGTGTATCTGAGGCTGCTAGCTGAGGAGGAATAGCCCCAATTCGGTTTCCCAGGGTAGATTTGAAGAGTTCCGAGTGGAGCTTCTTCTGAGATCTAGCCCAGTGTATTGTCACCGGCTTGGGTGCTTTTATAACTAGTGGAATTCTGGGAATTGTGAAGCTAATTGCATGGTGGTCTGTCCATGGCAAAGGTTCATTACCCAAAATGTTTATTTTCAGATTTTGTCTGAAAATTAGGTCGAGTGTGTGACCTGAAGCATGCGTGGGTCCGCATATAAGTTGCTGTAGTCCTAACCCTTCCAGGTGGTCGATGCAGGCCTCCACGATGGGATCCTGTGAGGAGTTGGCCCACAGATTGAAATCCCCGAGCAGCAAAAGATGATTGCTGTTGAGGGAGTAAGTGGATATGAACTCCGTTAATGCTGGTAGCAACTGCGATTTGGGCCCAGGGGGCCTATAGCAGAGGAGAATGTGAACGGTCTCCTGGGAGTGAGATTGAAGTTGAAGCGTAAGGGTTTCCATAAAAGGTAGAGGATTTTGAAGGACCGGTTTAGTGATTGCAATATGAGACTTATGAATCACCGCCAGGCCTCCTCCTCTTTGCCCTATTCTATTTTCCGTTAAGATGCGATAATTTGCTGGTACCAGTTCTCCGAGAATGGTGTTGCAGTCGTCTGAAAGCCAACTTTCTGTAATAAAGAGGCAGTCTAGATCGTTTTGTAGTAAGAAATCATGGATTTCTGATCTGTGTTTTACTGCCGATCTAGTGTTAAGCAACGCACATGATATGTGCTTGAGCTGTGTTGAATGGTTGAAATTTTTGATGATCGATCGACGATCGAATCTCAAAAGTTGATCTGTTTTTAAGGCTTTTGTGGTGACGGCAGGTAATATTGTTGCGAATTGTCTCAGACCCCAAATGGTTTCTGCAGAGTATCGCAATTTAACCATTGTTGCCAGTCACCGTGGGCGGGGGTGCGGGTGTTGGGTGAGAGAGGATTCGCAGAATCCTCGCTCTCGGCAATTTTTGGTCCAGAGGAAGGCAAAAAAACCCTGGGCAAGCTTGCCAATGTGCTGCGACAGGGAAAAAAATTCCTTCCTGATCCCTAAAGGCGATCGGATCAAACCCTGGATCAAAGACTGTTGGCTTAAGGAGGGAAGAAGGGGGGGATGCTGGGTGTCACTGCTGCTGGGGTGTACCAAGATGGCCGCCAGGCAAAACACAGGACCCAGGCTGGGGGGGCAGTCAGCTTGGTAAAAAAATAATTCTACCGATCTGGTTGCTGAACAGGGGGTGGAGGGGACCTCTAGGGGTGCGGGGGCGATAATCCAGAGAGATCTGCACTATTGGTAGCAAGTGCAGGGAGAACGGTCGGCGCGGAAGCCGCGGACTTTCCTGAGGCGCGGCGGCCGCGAAAAGGAGCAGGCTGGCGCGGGCGTGTAGAAACGCCGAAAAGCGCCGAAAATACACCCAGGGGGGGTGTCTGGGGGCCACCACAATCGTGGGTGGCCGTGCGGGCGGCGATGCCGGGCGAAAGACGGGGCAGAGAGCCGCAGTGTGGGGTCTGTGTGACGGCTGCCCTGAGAAGGACGGCCGTCAGTGGTTCCCCAGGATGGCAGGCCCTGAGAGACAGGGTCTTACCTGCGGAGAAAGATGGTGTCCACGAGGAGAGAAAGGAGCTGGTTCCTGGTTCCTAGGAGCTGTTCCTTGTGCAGCACAGGTATGGAGAGTCTGCCTAGCTTCTGACTGCCAGGTCTAGGTGAGAGCAGGCTCGTAAGCGGAAGGTCCGAAGCACCCTACTCCACCGCTGACACTGACTGACTGACTGACTGACTGCGTACAGTGTGGATGAACAAGATAGGCTTCCGGTCTGCAGCCATCGGGTTTCCGACGGGTTTTCCATTCTTTCCTGTCCCGCGCAGTGTCTTCTGGGAGCTTGTGTCATAGCTCCCGTTAGAGGAAACATCGCGCGACTTCGTCCAGCAGGAAGTGACGCACGATGTAAACAAAGGAAGGAGGGCGGGCGTTTGAAATTTCTCCATTACAGGACAGATCGAGCGGTGGATGCTGGGATTACAGCATCACCGCATCCAGGAAGTCTCTGCTGGTGGGATTCATAATGCCCACAGTGAAGATGGCAACGGCTGAAGAGACATAATATAAGTTATTATTAGAGACAGCAGCACATATAGACGGACCATGAACACGCAAAACGTGAGTTAATGTAAGCATTAAGAATAACTGTTTAACTACCCCCCTAAAAAAAAACGTTTTGGCATGGGAGATCCGCTTTAAAGTATAGTAATCAGACAACTTGTTAGGGGTGGATTCCTTGAACCCTCGTTCTTATATTCCATAAACAGGAGAGTTGTTTGGTTCAAATGGCAAAATGTTAACAAAATACACATATAACAGTTCCAGAAAAGCGAAAACGGTTTTTCCAGGTACAGGAAACGCACATTGTATATTGTGAAAGATCGTTTGATTATGTTGAGATGGCAAAATTGACACGTCAAAGAATCGATTGTCCGATGGAAGAGCGCCAGTCACATAGAAAAGCCCGGAGCAAAATAAAAGAATGCCATAGGCGGAGGGCTGGCATGACGGGGTTAATCTGGGAATGTATGAAGAGAGGGAAGTGGGTTGGCAAGAAGAGAGGGTAGGGGGAGGGAGACAGTATAAAATGGAAGGTCCCTCCCACTCCTGTAACACTTCCCCTAACGAAATTTGTGGAATGTCCAGGATTCAGGAGCTACTTGCGGAGCTCAGGGCCGAAGCCTCAGCCAGGGGTGCAGACTGGGTTCAGGAGAACCTGGGGCCTATCATGGACCCTCCAGCAGTGGGTCCGCAGACAAGAGGGAGAAGGTCGGAACGAGCTAGGCGGTCCAGGCCGCCTGAGCGCTTCTCCCCTGACCTCTCCCCCCGAGCCACGCGACCAGGGAATCCCGCTCCGCGGGCCCCGTCGGGTCCACCCGCCAAGCGCCGCAATTCTACCGCTGCGGGGGACGCCGGACGGAATCCCCAACAGGATCTCAGCTCGTCGGGCGGCCGCTCCGGGAGCTCCGTTGCGGCCGATGCACCCGTCCATCGGCGGGAACCGGAGCGCGCGGGCCCCTCCCACCATGCGGGGAGTCACGTGGGGGGGCCTCGGCAGATTGTTACCAGGGCGGCGGACCACGGGCCTACTACCTCCGCGGCTGGGTCTCGGAGCCGGATGGAGGTGGATGGGCGCAGAGCGGCAGATAGGAGTGAACCCTGCAGGGCTGGAGAGAGCCCCCCCCGCCCGGGGAAAGCGTCGAGGAAATCGGTCGGCGGGTCCGCCGCGAGGGGGCGGAGCCAGGAGGCGGCAGGACCTTCGCCTTCCAGGGATCCTTCCCCTGGGGGGTTTTCATCTGATGAGGTCGAGCAGGCGGTGGACAGGTCGGAAGGCGAGATTTCCGGATCTGAGGAGGAGAGTGTCAGCGCGGTGAGGACGGCAGCGGTGGATTCGGGACGGTCGGCTGGGGCTTCACTCCCCAGGCTACCCGGTAAGTCTGCTAATAATTCTCGCACTGTTATTGCTTTGAATGCTGCTGGTCAAGGGGCGGTCAGTGGTAGTCAGGAAGGGGTTAGGGATGAGGTCCCCGGGGGGGAGGAGGCTGGTTTTAAGGGGTTTTTAGCCGGGATTAAGGAATTGGTGTCACGTTTCGAAAAGGGGGGTGAAGTTAACCCTGCAGGGGCATGGGGGTCCCCACAGAGTAGTGTTACGGCGGCAGTTGGTGCGAGTGTGGTTGAGACAGGGGGGGGGGCAGCCCCCGAACCCAACAGTGACCCCCACAGCTCCCCCCTCGGCTGCGGGTGAGGGGGCACAAAAGAAGGGGGAGGAGGTTAGCAAGTCCTCGGGGGAGAGGCAGGACGTGGTCAGGCTGGCGGACGCAGCCAAGTGCGAAGTATATATATGTTTCGAAGGGCCGTTGGGCACGCACTTGAAGTCGGAGGTGCGGGAAAAAATAGGCAAGGGTGAGTATGTGGAGATTTTTTCATTGCTGCCGCTGGAAAAGTTCAACCTGGACAGGGTGAAGCCGGACGACTATAAAAAAGACGACGAGGAGAAGCGTAGGTATCGTCTCATTCCGCGCACCTTTTCAAATTGGCTGCAAGCCTTCGGCATTCTAGCTAGTGTGATTAGCACTAAGAAGCCGGAGTGCGGTGCAGCGCTTTTTGGGTACCAGGACTCCATAGGGGAGGCCTATAGGGTTTACGGTGGCACTGCCTGGTTGCGCTATGACGAGCAGTTTAGGCAGCGGATGGCCATGCGGCCGGATCTGAGGTGGGACCACAAGGACATCAACTTGTGGGTCCGCCTCATGACGTCCGCTAGGGCACCCAACCAGTTTTTTCGAGACGGGGCCGGCGGGTCGTCCTCCTCTGGACAGTCGGCCTCAAAAACAAAAGGGGTTTGTTGGCAATACAACGCCGGAAATTGTAAGTTCGGGTCCTCCTGCAGATTCAAGCACGAATGCGCTGGCTGCGGGGGATCTCACACCCAGGCGAGGTGTTTCAAGCATGGAAAAGGGCGAACAGGTGAGTTTGGCAACAAGAGGGAGGACTCCGGTGATGGTGGGAAGGATGCGTCCGTTCCTAAATAGGTACCCGGACAGGCAGGCTGCCCGCTTATTGGAAGAGGGTTTTGAGGTGGGGTTCAGGATTCCGTGCTCGCTACAGGAGATACCGCCGATTCCAAAAAATTTACGTTCGGCCTTCCGACATCCGGAGGTGGTTTCCGAAAAACTGCTGAAGGAGGTGGGTTTGGGGCGCATGGCCGACCCTTTCACGGACCCCCCCTTGCCCGACTTGGTAGTTTCTCCTTTGGGGGTTGTTCCAAAGAAGGAGCCAAACAAGTTTCGGCTTATCCACCATCTCTCCTTTCCGAAAGGGGGTTCGGTGAACGACGCCATAGACCCGGACACTTGCACAGTTAGCTACACGTCATTTGACGCGGCAGTGGCTTGGGTGAGGCATTACGGTCAGGGGGCATTGTTAGCCAAGGCCGATGTTGAAGCGGCCTTTCGGTTGCTGCCCGTGCACCCGGACAGCTTTCGCCTGTTGGGTTGCACCTGGGGGGGTGAATTCTTTGTAGATAAATGTTTGCCCATGGGCTGTTCGGTGTCGTGCTCGCTGTTTGAGCACTTTAGTTCTTTCCTGGAATGGGTGGTCAGGGATGTGTCGGGTGTCAGTTCCATCATCCACTATCTGGACGACTTCCTGTGCGTGGGACCGGCGGACTCCAGGACGTGCGCGGTACTGTTGGGAACATTGGAACACGTCGCGGATCGCTTTGGGGTTCCATTGGCCCCGGACAAGACGGAGGGTCCAAGGACGGTGATTACCTTCTTGGGGATCACAATAGACTCGGTCGCCATGGAATGCAGGTTGCCGGAGGGCAAAGTGGACGCGCTGAGGGAGGAAATAGGAGGTATGTTGTCTTCACGAAAAGTGACGCTGCGAGATCTCCAATCATTGCTGGGCAAACTCAATTTTGCCTGCCGCATTATACCCATGGGAAGGGCCTTTTGCCGACGGCTGTCGGCCAGCACGGCGGGGGTGCGTTCACCGCACCACTTTATCCGGCTGTTGAAGGGGCACAGGCAGGATTTGCGGGTTTGGCACACATTCCTGGAGTCCTTTAACGGGAGGGCAGTGTGGATGTCGGGGCCGGTTAGCAACTTCGACATGGAGTTGTTTACCGATGCAGCCGGCTCCTCGGGCTTTGGAGCCTTTTTCCAAGGAAAATGGTGTGCAGGCTCCTGGCCACTGAGTTGGGTTAAGGCGGGTTTTACAAAAAACCTGGTGCTTCTGGAGCTGTTCCCGGTGGTGCTGGCAGTGGAACTGTGGGGGGAGTCTTTCCGGGACCGGAAAGTCCGTTTTCACGTGGACAACATGGGAGTCGTTCAGGTACTTAACAAGTCGTCTGCTTCTTCCCCACCGGCGGTTAGGATGTTGCAGAGGCTGATTTTGCGTTGTATGCAGCTTAATATTTTTGTTTATGCTGTACACATCCCGGGTATTGAGAACGTTATCGCTGACGCGTTATCTCGTTTTCAGTGGGCCAGGTTTCGGGAGTTGGCACCAGAGGCGGATCAACGTGGGCTCCCTTGTCCCGACTGGCTGTGGAAAATTGCGTTGGAGTAGCGCATAGGTGGATTCGCAGGTCGGTGAGTGAGACGACGTGGGCCTCTTACAGCAAGGTTTGGGATGAATGGGCGGAGGTGGGCCGTGAAACAGGGGTCGACACCAGGGGTGCGGAAGCACGTTTGCTGGTGTTGTACTTTGTTTCCAGGGCAATGGAGGAAGGGGCATCAGTGTCAGGCATAAATAAGAAGGTTGCAGCTTTGGCATTCTTATTTAAATGGCAGGGCCTACCGGATTTTACCAAAGATTTTTGGGTAAAACAGGCGCTAAAAGGGTACAGGAAGGCGACGCCTAGCAAGGATGCCAGACGGCCAGTGTCGTTTGGAGTGCTGCAGGGTCTGTTCGACAGTTTGCCGGAGGTCTGCGCCTCGGCTTATGAGGTAACGCTATTTCGCGTGGCTTTCGCGTTGGCCTTTTTTGGAGCATTCAGAATAGGGGAATTGGTTAGCCCTTCCAAAAAAGTGCAAGGGGGGATCTGGAGGAATGAGGTGAGTTGCGAGAAAGATAGGGTGTTGCTTTGGTTGAGGAAATCCAAGACAGATCAAAGGGGCAAGGGGAAAAGGGTCTTGATTTTTGCAGTGCCGGGGTCACCGCTATGCCCGGTGGTGGCTGTTCAAAAATTTTTGGAGGTATGCCCGGGGGAAGGGAAGCCCCTTTTGATACATGCAGATGGGTCATCATTGTCCAGGTTTCAATTCACTGCGGTGTTTCGCTCCTGTCTGAGGTCCCTGGGTCTGGCCGAAAAGGAATTTTCATCGCATTCTTTTAGGATTGGGGCAGCTACCGAGGCAGCCAGGTGTGGGTTGGACGAGGAATCAGTTAAGAAAATTGGGAGATGGGAGTCCAATAGGTTTCGCATTTATGTGCGCCCCCATTTGTTGGTTCAGTTATAAAAAAAAAAAAAAAAAAAACCCATGTAAGGGGGGGACAGAGTCGTGTTATGAACGGGTAAGGTAAAAAATGTTGGTGTTATGTATCTTATTGGTAGGGCAGCTGGGTTACGCTGGAGCTATTTCTTTTGTCTTACAGGTTCGGTGCCGGCCCTGGTATGGATCATGGGCCATTCGTATGTGTATTGGGGGGCCAAGAGGGCAGAGGCTAGACCGGGTGGTAGACAGTTGGGTTTTCCCAGGGAGGAGGCTAGGATTCATTGGATAGGGGTGAGAGGGATGCTGTGGAGCAGGCTTGTGCCCGAAGTGCATAAATATGCGCGGCTGGACCGACCGCCCGACGTCCTCATTTTGCACGTGGGTGGTAATGATCTCGGCCTTCAGTCTATGTTGGACCTGATCAAGGACATAAAGTTTGATGTCCTCAGGCTGCGCATGGCTTTCCCAGACATGGTGGTAGTGTGGTCTGACATGGTGTCGCGTACGTCGTGGCGCCTCGCCAGATCATGGGGGGGGATTAATAGGGCCAGGAGAAAGGTCAACAGGGACGTTGGGCGTTTCATGGTGAGGAACGGAGGGTTGGTCATTCGGCACATGGAGCTTGAGGAGGAGACGTGGAGGTACTTGCGCAGGGATGGGGTGCACTTATCAGATGTCGGGATCGACATGTGGGTGCTAGGTCTGCAAGACGGGATACAGAGGGCCCTTAGGGTGTGGAGGGTCGCCCAACTGTAAAGGCTTTTACAGTGGTGCGTTGTGGCGGGTGTCGGTCGTTTTGCAGGAGAAGAAAATACCAGTAAAAGAAGGGTCAGGACTCGTCGTTGGTATGGGTTCCTGATAGTTTGGATTTTCAGCAACCGGAGGCTTAGTTTGAAGTACGGAAAATGGGGCACTGCGGTCAGGATCTGTCTTTTAGCCAGGAAGGCGGCTTGAGGCCTAGTATCGGATGAAGAAGGCCGCAGTGCAAGAAGTGGTTAAAAAGGTTTAATAAAGGTTGCCTGCAAAATTGATCACACCTTGGGTTTGAACGAGTTTTTGGTTTTGAGTTATGTTAAAGTTTATATTTTTATATTTTAAAATAAAGGAGGCTGCTACGGCCATGTTTACTCCACACCCTCGGTTTGGTCTAAATTACTTTAGAAGGTATAGTATGTTAAGTAGTGTTTTAGAGGTAATGACATAGATTATACAACAGTCAAGAAAAGCCCGGAGCAAAATAAAAGAATGCCATAGGCGGAGGGCTGGCATGACGGGGTTAATCTGGGAATGTATGAAGAGAGGGAAGTGGGTTGGCAAGAAGAGAGGGTAGGGGGAGGGAGACAGTATAAAATGGAAGGTCCCTCCCACTCCTGTAACACTTCCCCTAACGAAATTTCCCGCCCACCCTTCCCCAAGAATTACGGGACTGGGAGTTGTGTTGGTTTTTTCCCCCTTTTTTGTTTCCTTATCTATCTAGATTATGACGTTGCCTATGTCGTGGCAGTGGCGGGTGTCGGTCGTTTTGCAGGAGAAGAAAATACCAGTAAAAGAAGGGTCAGGACTCGTCGTTGGTATGGGTTCCTGATAGTTTGGATTTTCAGCAAGCGGAGGCTTAGTTTGAAGTACGGAAAATGGGGCACTGCGGTCAGGATCTGTCTTTTAGCCAGGAAGGCGGCTTGAGGCCTAGTATCGGATGAAGAAGGCCGCAGTGCAAGAAGTGGTTAAAAAGGTTTAATAAAGGTTGCCTGCAAAATTGATCACACCTTGGGTTTGAACGAGTTTTTGGTTTTGAGTTATGTTAAAGTTTATATTTTTATATTTTAAAATAAAGGAGGCTGCTACGGCCATGTTTACTCCACACCCTCGGTTTGGTCTAAATTACTTTAGAAGGTATAGTATGTTAAGTAGTGTTTTAGAGGTAATGACATAGATTATACAACAGTCATGATTTTTCTGGCAACTTTCATCTACAAAAGATCACTTAGAAAAATCTTTCTTAGACGAATGAACATTCTAGTCACACATTTCCTCAGACCACTATATTATACTGTATATTATTATTATACAGGATTCATATAGCGTAACAGGAGCGATTTTATGTAGGGGGGGGGGGGGCAGTACAATTACAATACATTTCAGAAGGGACAGGAGGTGAGTAGGCCTTGGCACATTGTTTACCTCATGTCTGTAGTTACCTTCACATGATAAACAATTGGAAACAATCCAATAATGGAAAGATCTATCGTTCCCTTGACACGTTCCATGCATGTTTATGTCCTAGTGTGTGTTTGCTGATGACTTGCTCTGCGCTGACAGTTATAACAAATGGCTGAGCCTGGGACATGCCTGTGATTTGTGTGTTTAACAATTAGGATGATCTGGGCTGCTTGTCAGGATCTGCTCACTCATCCATATCTGGTATTATCAATAGGGCAACGTTTTAAAAAGAACACAAAAATACCTGTAGTGACAGAAATATGGGGGCCATCATAACTAAACATCTGCTAAGAATACTAATTGCTTGGCTGTCTCTGGATTCAATACTTTTGTTTTACTTTCCTTTTTTTTTGTTTAAAAGAAATAAGTATAAAACATAGCCTTTGGGCAGGGCTGTCTTTAATGTTGATTGGACCCTGGGAAAACATTTTCTTGGGGGCCCCCCATGCAATTTTGCTCTACACCTGCACCATACCTCCCAACTGTCCCTGATTTCGAGGGACTGTCCCTGATTTGGAGCAATGTCCCTCTGTCCCTCATTCTCCTCATTTGTCCCTCATTTTGGTCTGATCTATATAGATGTATATAAAATGCACTTTTTATCTATCAAAAAGTGTTTCCCAGAGCTAAACTTTTCATCTGATTTCTAAATTGCTGCATATGTAAATTTCAAAAGCCAATATAAAGAAATAGTAGTGGTAAAAAAAGCACTTGTGGGTTTAACCAATCTTATTTTTTTTGTACAATTCTCCTTTAAGGGGGCGTGGCAAGGGGTGTGTCCTATGCCTACATACTTTTGCTGATAGGTGTCCCTCATTCCCATCTCAGAAAGTTGGGAGGTATGCCTGCACTGAGACATTCAATAAATATCAGCTAGACTTAAAATCAGTTTACTGTATCAAATCAGGCAGTGATTGCGATTGACTGCCAGAGGTTACAGCATATCATTACCACTTACTGACTGGTTGCTAGAGGTTGCAGCACACATTACGACTCACTGATTAGTTGCTAGAGGTTACAGCACATGATTTCTTCTTGTTGATTGGTTGCTAGAGATTACTGTACAGTAATACTGCTCACTGATTGGTTGCTAGAGGTTACATTACATCATCTCTTCACTGCAGAGGGGCATTATATACATATGAATACCACATTTATTTACATATGAATGCCGCCGGCATCATCTATTTGCATATGAATGCTCCCACTATTTACATATGAATGACAGTTATTTACATGTAAACACAGGGGGCCAGATTGTTAAACGAGATACGACGGCGTATCTCCAGATACGCCGTCGTATCTCTGAGTTGCGCGGTCGTATCTATGCACCTGATTCTTAGAATCAGTTACGCATAGATTTCCCTAAGATCCGACTGGCGTAAGTGTCTTACACCGTCGTATCTTAGGCTGCATATTTACGCTGGCCGCTAGGTGGTGCTTCCGTCGATTTACGCGAGTAATATGCTAATTAGGTAGATACGCCGATTCACAAATGTACGTACGCCCGGCGCTTTTGTTACATCGCTTTTTCGGCGTAAGGTTGCTCCTGCTCTTATGAGGCGTACGCAATGTTAAGTATGGACGTCGTTCCAGCATCGAATTTTGAAATTTTTACGTCGTTTGCGTAAGTCGTTCGCGAATAGGGCTGTACGTAAGTTACGTTCACGTCTAAAGCATTGACGATTTGCGGCGGAATTTCGAGCATGCGCACTGGGATTTTTTCACTAACGGCACATGCGCCATTCACAAAAAACGTCAAATACGCCCAGAACACGCCACCGTAACTTAGGGCGCAAGTTCTTTCTGAATACGGAACTTGTGCCCAAATTTACGGCGGTGTAACGTATCTGAGATACGTTACGCCAGCAGAAAGATCCGCTGATCTTTCTGAATCTGGCCCAGGGTCTGCAGCAACAATAGGGCAGAGTTGGGCAGCACTTCACACTGAGATATCAGGACACAGCAAAGGACTAAAACTTTAAGGGACAAGGGAATTTAAACTGGGATAGTTGGCAAGTATGAGGCAGCTACTTTGTAACACCACAGTAGAAGCTCTCATTCTCTTTCTATAGAAGCTCTATTGGCTTCTTTTAGAAAGTCCTCGGGGCGCAGAGCTCTGCACCCTAAACACTCACTCTATAGCACTGTTCCGTGCTGTGGATAGTGATTGGTGGGTCCTGTGAATTCACTTCCGGTTATCCTGAACAGAAAAATACAACAGATTTCAGATGGTGGACACTTTACATGCAATAATGCCTGAATTTCTGCAGTCTACCAGTGAAGAGCCCAGTTCTCCTTTCCTTTTCTCCCTGTCTTTACATCTCCTCATCATTTCTTTCTGTAATCCTCTATAAACATAGCCTCCCCTTTACATTCTCTTTCTATAGAAACTTGCTGCAGTGTTGAACGTGTGCCAACAAAATTGCAGCATTGTCTTGCAGCATGCTCGGGATCCTCCCTGATCCTGGAAGAACAGCTCAATTAAGCTTTATTCGCAGTCTGATGGGTTCATCTTCCCCTCCCTATTGCATTACAGGATGCTGTGATTAAGCGTCCTGGTATGCTGATACCTGTCATCTGTCTCCATAGAGAAGGCAGCAGAGGGTTGGACTGTGCTGTATGCTTCCTCTTTACATTGGATGGCACCTAGTACAAGAGAGCAGAGTATTTTGTAAGTCATTAGCACAGACTTAAACTTCATCCAGCATATTATATTAGAACTTCTTGTTCAATGTTACCAAGGGTGTAACCATAACCATAGCAAGCTGCACAGTTGCCATGTGGGCTTCAGTTATTCGGTGTCCTGGGGCACTCCGTGGATTGATTTACTAAAACTGGAGAGCGCAAAATATGGTGCAGCTGTGCATGGCAGCCAATTAGCTTGTTCAATTAACCACTTACGGACCGTCTGCCGCAGGAATACGTCCCTACTTTGAAGAGGAATACTGTTGTTATGGTAGCAGCTAGCTACCATAACCCCGGTACCCTTTTTAAGAGCGGGTGGTTCGCTTTCAGATAAAAGTGGTCTCTGCGGCGGATTCGCCGCAAAATCGCTTTCCGGTGCCCTCTGCCACTTAACGGAGCCGTCGGCAGCGGCGATTCAGTCCTGTCCCTGGCTGGGTATGGAGCTGAGCAAGGGGAAGATGGCCTGCCGTCTCCATATCATTGGAGGGCAGAAGCGACATCAAAACCCTCACCTCCGCCCATAGCTCTTAAAGGGACTTTTTTAATTTTTTTTAAATGACATAAAAAAAAAAATATTTTTTTATTGCATTTTAGTCTAAATATGAGATCTGAGGTATTTTTGACCCCAGATCTCATATTTAAGAGGACCTGTCATGCTTTTTTCTATTACAAGGGATGTTTACATTCCTTGTAATAGGAATAAAAGCAAACCCAAATTATATCCAAATTAAATTCAATCAGCAAGGCATGAAACAGTAGGGGGCAGTAGGGGTTACTATTGCATCCACTGACACTAATACAGTGGGTTATTTTTAAAGCCAGTGGAAGTCCCACCGGCATATGTAAACGCCGTTTAAACCACATATGTGAGGTATCGCCGCGTGCGTAAGGCCCCATACTCACGACCAAACATGTCTGCTGAAACTGGCCCGCAGGCCAGTTTCAGCAGACATGTTTGGTCGTGTGTAGGTGCGAGCGGGCCGAATTCCAGCAAACATTTGCCCGCCGGGCCTTTTCCCAGCAGACAAATATTCCTGGACTTGTTTTAAAACAGCCCGCTGGAATTCAGCCCGCTCGGACATGTACGGTCGTCAGTACAGACCTACCGTACATGTCCAGGCGCCCGCCGTCCCTCGCATGCGTCGAATGACTTCGACGCATGCGTGGAAGCATTTTAAAGGCGGGCCGCCCACGTCGCCGCGTCATTGTCGCGGCGACACCGCGTCATCGACGCGGCGACACCGCGGACACGCCCCGCGTATTGTTTACGCGCGGACTTCTGTACGATGGTGTGTACAACCATCGTACAGA
Source organism: Rana temporaria (assembly GCF_905171775.1). Lineage (NCBI taxonomy): Eukaryota > Metazoa > Chordata > Amphibia > Anura > Ranidae > Rana > Rana temporaria. The sequence goes on along the minus strand of NC_053491.1, from coordinate 416,592,618 downwards.
AGCCCTCTGGCAGACATGTATGGTGAAAACGGTCCGACGGACCGCTTTCACCATACATGTTTGTCCGTGTGTACCCGGCCTTAGAGTGCCAGCAACAATTCTAGCACTAGATCTCCTCTGTAAATCTAAACTGGTAACCTGTAAAAAATGTCAAAGCGTTGCCTATGGAGATTTTTAAGTACCGAAGTTTGGCGCCATTCCATGAGTGTGCGCAATTTTAAAGCGTGACATGTTGGGTATCTATTTACTCGGTGTAACATCATCTTTCATATTTTACAAAAAAATTGGGCTAACTTTACTGTTTTGTTATTTTTTTAATTCATGAAACAATTTTTTCCCAAAAAAAAGGCGTTTGAAAAATTATTGCGCAAATACCGTGCAAGATAAAACGTTTCAATGACCGTCGTTTTATTCCCTAGGGTGTCTGCTAAAAAAACATATATAATGTTTGGGGGTTCTGCGTAATTTTCTAGCAAAAAAAATATGATTTGTACATGTAGGAGAGAAGTGCCAAATAGGCCTGGTATGGAGGTGTGTATAAAAGCCCTGTATGGAAGAGGTTAAAGTCCATTTATTTTCAATGGGTTGACTGACTTGACTGACATTGCACCCAGCGCATGAAAATGTTGGCGGCCGCATTTGAGGCCCTTAGTAGTTTTTTTTAGGTTGACTACTACTGTCGGTAAACACACAAGGACAGGGTGAATGAATTCTGTTTAGATTCATTTAATTCTATTTTATTTCAAAATGCTTCTTCTCCTGAAAAGACACAGCTTGGCATCTTCGCTCTGGGTACTGTATGACCTTGTCCGGGAACTGCGTGAAATTACAGGATGCCGTGCCGATGCACAGCATCCCTTGAGACTGCCAGTTGTCAGCACATGTCAGCCTGCTTATCATCACTTATTGGAGCTGTGCACCTGCATGTATTGTGTGCATACACAAAGATGAAGTGGTCAGAGGGAGAATTTGAGATGTGCATGGCGCACAATGCATGATTTTAACTGATATAAAAGTAAGCTTAAAAACACACAAATGTTTCACAAATAAAAACACTGCAAACCACTCTATATTCCAACATGGTATACATTTACGATTTGTTTGGATGTGATTGTTTACAAAAAATAAATAACTAAAATTAAAAAACTGATTTCCCCACACAATCTAGCCCAACATTTTTCACCACGTTTGGGGCTCCTGTAAGGGTCTAAAAGTACTTTGTAGACCATTTTTTGTATTGTCGGTGCAAACTCCACAAACACAAAAATTCTAATAGTTATGGCAAGAAGCTGTAAGCGTTATTTCACACTTGCAGCTTAAAAGCACATTAACGTCTATAGGATTAATGAGCATTTAGGATATGTTTTACAGGCGTTCATCTTGCGTCAGGCAACACTTCTCAAATGCCCTGTTTTTTTTTTTACTAGGCTAAAATGGGAAATGATGACTTTTGATGCCTTTCCACCCCACTGTAAATGCCATAGGTGCATTTACAGTGTGTTTAAGGTGTGGTTGTGGTCAGTGGTGGCCCACCCGTAGGGGGCGCAGGGGTGCTGCCCCCCCAAAGCTACTCATCATAAAAAAAAAATCTAAGAATACATACTAGTCCTTTAAATGTGTGCAGGACGCCGAACACACAGGTGTATGGGAAGCATGATGTGCTGCAATCACTTAAAAAATAAATAAATAAATAAGGTCCCTTAGAGTGTGTGCAGGGCGCCAGACACACAGCTGCTGTGGAAATTTTGACGTGTTTGCAATCATGTGATTGCAAACAAGAAGCTCTATTGGCTTCCTTTAGAAAGTCCTCGGGGCGCAGAGCTCTGCACCCTAAACACTCACTCTATAGCACTGTTCCATGCTGTGGATAGTGATTGGTGGATCCTGTGAATTCAATTTCGGTTTCTCTGACTCACCCTGGCCAGTCCGAAGGTGGAAGACAGGCGACTTGCTGTGAAATCTGTAATTATGAGGGTGGGGGGGACATCTGATGTAAAGAGGAGCTCTGATGGTAACAGCATTTGATGTAAAGAGGGGCTCTGATGGGGACATCTGATGGTGACATCTGAGATAAAGGGGGGCTCTGATGGGGACATCTGATGTAAAGGGGGCTCTGATGGTAACATCTGCTGTAAAGGGGGATTCTGATGGTGACGTCTGCTGTAAAGGGGGGCTCTGATGGTGACATCTGATGTAAAGGGGGGCTCTAATGTGACATTTGCTGTAAAGGGGGGCTCTACAGATGACATCTGCTGTAAAGAGGGACTCTGGTGGGGACACCTGCTGTAAAGGGGGACTCTGATGGGAAAATCTGCTGTAAAGGGGGACTCTGATGGGGACCTCTGATGTGAAGAGGGACTCTGATGAGGGCATCTGCTGTAAAGGGGGAATCTGATGGGGACATCTGCTGTAAAGAGGGACTCTGATGGTGACACCTGATGTATAGGATGATGCTGATGGGGACACCTATTGTAAAGGAGGACTCTGATTGGGACATCAGATGTAAAGGGGGGAGAGAAATCCTGAAGAGAAATGAACACATCTGCGAATCAGATGCGTGCCCATAGAAGATAATGGGCCTGAATTTGCAACCTGAGCCGCACTGCAATGCCTAGAAAACGCACACGTCTTTTTGGCAATGCACAGTGCGAATGCATCGCACATATGTGAGCCAGCCTCATTGAAATCAATGTATTTTACAATGTTATTCGAATTGGATGCGGTTTAACAGGGCCGCCATCAGGGGGGTACAGGCAGTACACCTGTAAGGGGCCCAGAGGTCCCCAGGGCACCGGATGGCTACCCCTCTTTTTTTTATAATTTTTTTTTTTATATTATTTTATTTATTTTTATTTCTTTATATATATAGAAATATATACCCCCCCCCCCTTTTTATATAAATGGTTATTTTTTATTTTTTATATATATATTTATTTTTTATTAAAGGGCCCAGAGGTCACCAGGGCCCTGGATGGCAACCCCCCCTTTTTTTGTTATATAAATGTTTATTTTTATTTTTTTATATATATATTTATTTATTTATTTTTTATTAAAGGGCCCAGAGGTTTATTTATTTTTTATTTTTATTAAAGAAAGAGAGTGGATACCCTGCACTGCCAGGTGTGCGTAAATGGTAGCTGCTGACACGGCTTATTCAAAAAAGCAAAACAACCAAAAAAATACGTATGTGTAGCGCTAAAATTAATAAATGAATATCAAAATACCAAAAAATGTGTATAGTAAAAAATAAAACACATATAACATTAATAAATGTTAGACACAAATTGTGAAACATGTGAGATTCCTCTGTAGCGAGGGGTGACAACAGTGCCAACTGGCACGTGAACTGATACACCTAAGGTGGTATCAAACATAAAAACAAAGTCCAACAAAAACTCCTAAGTGTGATGATCCGAGGTATGTAGCAAAGTTCATCAACATCCACAAGTCATTCAAGTGAAAAGGTGAATAAATAGAAAAAGCGTGACTCCTTTAACGTGACAATCCCATCACCGGAAAAAGTGCAGGCTTACCGGAACTTGTTGACCACTGGTGGCATATGCCAAAAGAGGTCAGTCAAGGCTTTATATGACGGTTGTCAAACAGCAATCCTTGGCAGGAAGCGTAGGTCCAACTGGTGGGTAGGTCCTTATATGGAATAGGTCCCCAGGAGTAAGCCGGAAGCTATACTGATGTTGGTATCCCAAAACCAATTGGCTCAGTGTGTTAGTGGTGCATAGAGAAAAATAAAGAGAAGTGGCCACATAGCGTAACTCCGTATAAAAGAAAAAATACGTGTTTATTCACAGCTAACAAACTTACATTTGGCTGGAAGTAAAAGAGCTCTTGCATGTAAATGGGGCGACAGTGGAGTCCTCCCTGGGAGGACTCCACTGTCGCCCCATTTACATGCAAGAGCTCTTTTACTTCCAGCCAAATGTAAGTTTGTTAGCTGTGAATAAACACGTATTTTTTCTTTTATACGGAGTTACGCTATGTGGCCACTTCTCTTTATTTTTCTCTATGCACCACTAACACACTGAGCCAATTGGTTTTGGGATACCAACATCAGTATAGCTTCCGGCTTACTCCTGGGGACCTATTCCATATAAGGACCTACCCACCAGTTGGACCTACGCTTCCTGCCAAGGATTGCTGTTTGACAACCGTCATATAAAGCCTTGACTGACCTCTTTTGGCATATGCCACCAGTGGTCAACAAGTTCCGGTAAGCCTGCACTTTTTCCGGTGATGGGATTGTCACGTTAAAGGAGTCACGCTTTTTCTATTTATTCACCTTTTCACTTGAATGACTTGTGGATGTTGATGAACTTTGCTACATACCTCGGATCATCACACTTAGGAGTTTTTGTTGGACTTTGTTTTTATGTTTGATACCACCTTAGGTGTATCAGTTCACGTGCCAGTTGGCACTGTTGTCACCCCTCGCTACAGAGGAATCTCACATGTTTCACAATTTGTGTCTAACATTTATTAATGTTATATGTGTTTTATTTTTTACTATACACATTTTTTGGTATTTTGATATTCATTTATTAATTTTAGCGCTACACATACGTATTTTTTTTTATTTTTATTAAAGGGCCCAGAGGTCCCAGATGACAACCCCCCTTTTTTTGTAATTTATTTTCATAAAAAAAAACAAATATTAAAGGGCCCAGAGGTCCCCAGGGCCCCAGATGGCAACCCCCCTTTAAAAAAAAAATATATATATTTTTTAGATATATTTTTTATTTCTTTTTATTAAAGGGCCCAGAGGTCCCCAGGGCCCCGGATGGCTACCCCCCTTTTTTTATATATATTTTTCTTTATTCCTTCTTTTTTTTGTAATTCTCAATTCGTCGCGTCGCGCCAGGCCCCCCCCCCCCCCCCCCCCGCTTCTCAGTTGCAGTTCTCTGCTCCAGGGGGCCCATGCCTGAAGCTGTAGCATAATTCCTGATGGTGGCCCTGCGGTTTACCCGCTACCAATTCGCATAGGTGTGAACCCGGCCTCAATAGAAGTGAATGGAAAACTCTGCAGGCAGTGTTATTTTTGCCTTTCAGCAATGCGAAGCAATGCTAATGCTGCAGTGTGAACACTTCCATCTGCTCCCTATTGTAACAAATCTGTGTGGCATTGATAGGCGTTCGGGAAGCATTAAAAAAGAGGTTAGGGTTGGGGTTGCGGTTAGGGTTAGGGTTAGAGGGTTAGGGTGGTTAGGGTTAGGGTTAGGGCTAGGGTTAGTGTTAGGGTTAGGGTTTCCTAATGAAGAATATGGCTAGGACTCAGGAATTGGAACAGGGACCTCCCCCAAAGGTCAATGGTCAGAAGGCAGGTTCCCAGAGGTCAAAGGTCACAGGGCGTAGCTGACCCACCCCCACCAAAGTGTACAACCTACCCCAACTAAGTCGGGGAATGAACAAGTCGGGGAATGAACAAGTCGGGGAAAGCGTCCAAAATATAATTTTTTAAAGAGACCGCCTATTTTCAATGCATGTGTGAAAGAGCCCTAATAGCGGTGAAAAATAGTTGGTCAGGTTGTGGTTGTGTGGGGAAAACAGAAATATTTGAATGAGGATTTGGGAGGAAGTTTAGAACTTGAAATAGGCCTAATAATAAATTCAATGGTCAGGGGAGTTAAGAAGATCCCACATTTGAGCTTTAAAATGCTAATTTTGGCTTTAGGCATTACTTTCCTGTTATATTAAAATTACATTTCTGCTGTCACCTTTTTCTTCGCAAACATTTTCTTTCCTCATAAATGTCTTTCAGTAATTATATAAAAAGCTTTAAGAACGTTTGATAGAAATGTAATTTTCGTAAACCTGTTTTATTTCTCCCTAATAAAAAACATCAACATCTCTTCAGATCCTTTAGCACATAAGTGTCTATAAAAACTATAATTTTTTAAAACTATAATTTTTTTAAAAATATCATTTTTTATATAGACTATAAAGTTGAAATCTTTTGCTTAAATTGACACATCTAAATAAATGTTCTGGTCCTATGGGTGCAAGGGGCAGTGGTCCAGAAGTGGGTAACGGTATGTTATCTTTTAGGGGTAAGTAGATCAGTGTCAGCAATAATGGGGAGCCTGTACACAGGGCTATGCTTGGCTAATAAATAAGATTTGTGCTTTGTCATTATTGATGAAGCAGGTTTACACACAGAGAATAATCCGGATTTCCTCCCTGGGTGGGTTAACTTATTGCTGGACGTTTATCAAAGCAGGTCCCAGCAGATTCGGAGAGGCATGTCTTCTGCAGCATTGCAGCATTGCACCAGTAATTTGATTACTTCTCCAGATATTAAGGGCTGCAGTAGATATATGATCTGATCAGCATGATCAGACTGCACAGACAAGCATTCAGGATTGTCCAACTGGTGGCCCGCGGGCCAGATCATCTCTTTAACCCCATGAACTGTGCTGACAGCTACCAACCCTTATCTATCTTTATCCTAGTTATGGGAATTCTACTGCAGTCAGTAACAGTAGCCTGGACAATGCACTAAGAGAATGACCTTCAAAGCCTGGGGACAGATACCAATAATTCCTCTATTGTCTAATCAGCCGTATAATACATATAATGGGTGGATGTGACTCTATAGCGAAAAATGTAGAACTTGTTCAGCTTACCGTTAAATGAATATTGCCGACAATTGTTCATTTCCTATGAATTTTCATGCAGGTGCAGTCCACTGCAGCTCTCTGTAGCTGTCCGTACATGTTACACAGTGATCATCTATATATAGACCTTAGGTGACTAACAGCTTAGCTATCCTAGCTGAGTGGCTGGGAGTTGTAGTTCCACAGGGTTAAAGCACGCCTTGGTTGGTGAGATACAGTTAGAGGCATTATCTTTCTGTTATCCTGGATCACATGCATGTCATAACATTTTACTATCAGGATGGCTGAACGTTGTAGTTCCACATAATTAGAGGATCTCTTGGTTGACAAGTAAGTCTATTTTGGCTGTTATAGTGGATGACATGAATGTTATATCATATTCCTAGCTGGATGGCTGGGAGTTGTAGTTCCACAGCATCAAATGACGACTTGGTTGGTAAGAAACAGTTAGGAGTGGAGGTATTGTCTAAGTCTATCTGTCTGTCCTCCTGGATGACATTAATGTTATAACATTTTCCAATTGGATGGCTGGGAGTTGTAGTTCCACAGCATCAGAGGGCCCCTTGGTTGATTAGTCACAATAGGGAGGCATTGTCTACTTCTATTTGTCTGTCATTCTGGATGACATGGATGTCATAACATTGTCATAGCTGGATTGCTGGGAGTTGTAGTTTCACAGCATCAAAGAACCACTTGGTTGATTAGTGACAATTAAGAGGCATTGTCTAAGGCTGTCTCTATGTCTCCCCTCCTGGATGACATAGATATCATAGCATTTTCCAAGCAGGATGGCTGGGAGTTGTAGTTCCACAACATTAGAGGATTCCCTGGTTGGATAGTTACAATTAAGTCTAGTTGTCTGTCATACTGGATGACATTTTCTCAGCTGGATGGCTTGGAGTTGTAGTTCTACAGCATCAAAGAACCCCTTGATATATTAGTTACAATTAGGAGGCATTGTCTAAGGCTGTCTCTATGTCTCCCCTCCTGGATGACATAGATATCATAACATTTTCCAAGCAGGATGGCTGGGAGTTGTAGTTCCACAACATTAGAGGATCCCCTGGTTGATCAGTTACAATTAAGTCTATTTGTCTGTCATACTGGATGACATGGATGTTATAACATTTTCATAGCTGGATTGCTGGGAGTTGTAGTTCTACAGCATCAGAGGACCCCTTGATATATTAGTTACAATTAGGAGGCACTGTCTATTTGTCGGTCATCCTCAATGCTATATGGATGTCATAACATTTCAATAAATTCCTTTTTGGATTCCTAAATCTAGAAAATGGTTGTAGAAAAATGAAAGAGTATTATCCTAAGCACTGGCACGTATCTTTCCATGTACAGGAGAGGGTGCTATAACCTTTATTGTTAGCACTGTTACAATGTAATCTGGCATCTCTATTCTGTTGGTGGTCCCTCACATCTATAATAGGTAAAAGACTTGTCAGGCATCCCCGGATTTTATAGTAGTAATGGAAAGACAGGAAAGGTGACTCTCAAGGGTTTTATTCTAGGTGAATGTAATCTCTACATATAGGTAAATTGACTTTAATAATTGTTAATGACTGATAAGGGTTACATTTTACATTTTGTTGGGTAATGGAAAAAGCATTAAAGCATTTTTCTGTCTGTGGGGATCATGTGAGATTAAAAGTGACTTGGTGCCAGGAGGACCCAGGAGCCTGTATCTCCAATGTGATCAATGCTCAGGATCCTCCTTTGCCTCCTTCATTCTGGTGCTGAGCAAAGAAAGGGAGGGGGAGCAAGCAGTGATGGTGTTTTCCCTGGCAGGATCATGTATAGGGGCCATCTTTGCTGCATCATCTGCTGCTCTCTGTGTGCCTCAGCTCAGTGCACCTACCAATGGCAGTGTGGCAATTCTTAGAAAAGTTGGTGTGCCAAACAGGTTTTCTCTTCATAATTCTACAAGCTTTCACATCATTTTTGCATTACAGTACTTAGAGCCCTTTCACACTGCCAGCACCCAAAAAACGCCTGGAAAGCTCTGCTAAAACTAGCGGCACTTAACCAGCGTTTTTCGAGCGCTCGCAGGCTGCTTTTAACCCCAGCTAGCGGTCGAATAAAGGGTTAAAAGCACCCACAAAGTGCCGCTGCCAAGAGGCTTTGTGATTTCAATGGGAACGGGCGCTTTAGGAGCACTGGATTCACTGCTCCTAAAGCCCTGCAAAGGAGCTGCTTGCAGGACTTTTTTTGACGCCCCGGCAGCGCAGAGCTTCAGTGTGAAAGCACTTGGGCTTTCACATTGGGATTGCAGATGAGGCTTATTTTAGGCGCTTTACAGGCACTTTTTTTGCGCTAAAGCGCCTGAAAAACGCCCCAGTGTGAGAGGGGTCTTAAAGAGGAACTTCACCAGGTGGTGTTAAACATTTAAAGTCAGCAGCTACAAACAATTGGGTAGATTTACTAAAGTTGGTGCACTCAGAATCTGATGCAGCTGATCATGGTAGCCAATCAGCTTCCAACTTTAGCTTTGACAATAAAACATGGAAGCTGATTGGTTTCTATGTAGAGTTGCACAAGATTTTGCACTCTTTGGTTTTAGTAAATAGCATCCATTGTCTGCAGCTGTTGACTTTTAACAAAGACACTTATCAGCCCATGGAATCCAGAGTTGTCTTCCCTGCAGCCAATTCTTCACCAGAGGGCAAGTAAGGAGGAAAGGATTACAGCCAGGGGCATCTTAATGCAAGGGCACTCCTGGGCACTGCCCTGGGCCCCCAGGTACATAGGGGCCCCACAATAATCTTGCATTACATCATATTTGCCAATTGTCCCGGATTTGCTGGGACAGTCACGCTTTTTACTAAACTGTCCCGATATGGTCATGTCCCAGGAAGCGTCCTAGAACCTATACTGTACCCTCCTGATCCCAGTATTGTGCCCTTCTGCCCCCCCCCCCCCCCCGTAATGTGCCCTTTGTGTTGACTATTCTTTCATTTATGGAATGTTTCCTTTTGTAAAATTGATTTTATTGAAAGTACTAATGATCATATGTTTAATTCTATCAACTATTTATACTTTATTTCTTGAAAGTAGGTGTGTAAATTGGGGCAAGCTGGTAGGGGCCCCAGTACATTACTTTACCCAGGGGCCCATGATGCTATTAAGACAGCTCTGATCACCGCTACTCTTGACCATTCCAGGTGGACAAACAATAGGAAGCGGCCTCAGCCTACATGTCTTCACCACACCACACTCTGATGCATTACGCCCACCCACATGGGGCTTAGTCGAAGGACCCTATGACAAAGCCCCCAGTGGGTAGGGAAAAATGCATCAGGGTGTGTGGTTTGGTCTAGACATGTACAGTAGGCTGAGGCAGCCTACTAATCCGCTCGGCGCAAGCCCACCTAATTCAAATGGGGTGGGCACCATTTAAATTAGGCGCGTTCCCGCCCCGAACGTTCTGCGCATGCTCCGTTAGGAAATTTCCCGACGTGCTTCGCGCCAAATTACGGCGCCCCAACGTTTTCTTTGAACGGCGACGTGCGTTACGTTGTTTCGTATTCCCGGACGTCTTACGCAAAAGAAAAAAAATTGAAATTCGACGCGGGAACGACGGCCATACTTTAACATGGCTGTTCTAAAGATAAGCCATTAAAAAGTAGGCCGAAGTTTGCAACGGGAAAAACCGACTAGCGACAACGTAAGAGATTGCGACGAACGCGCGTATCTTCGTGGATCGCCGTAACTACTCATTTGCATATTCTACACCGACCGCAATGGAATCGCCACCTAGTGGCCGGCCTAGAATTGCATCCTAAGATCCGACGGTGTAAGTCAATTACACCTGTCGGATCTTAGGGCTATCTATGCGTAACTGATTCTATGAATCAGCCGCATAGTTAGGACAGGCGGATCACAGAGATAGGACGGCGTATCAGGAGATACGCCATCGTATCTCTTTTGTGAATCTGGCCCAGAATTACTATCAGTAATGATATCATTGATAACATTTTCTTGTAACTAGAGAGTGGGTAACCGCTCAAAGAGAACCAGGTAATCTGATTCCTGTGGTCCGAGCCAAGGGTGCAGGCAGTGCAATCAAAATGCAGGTTAGGATGAAGGAAAAAAGCTGGGACAGCCGCACTCCAAAAAAACTCCTCCTTTAATTAAAAATCACAAAATACATGCCACAGCAAAAAACAGCACAACAAAAGAAAAGCTTTGAAGAAGCACTAAGGCATAGTGCGAAACGTCAGCTTTTCTTTTGTTGTGCTGTTTTTTGCTGTGGCATGTATTTTGTGATTTTTAACCTCTTGACCACCGCCCCATGTCAAAAAGACGTCCTCCTTTTTAAAGTTGAATATCTCGATAACGGCAGCAGCTGCTGCCACAACCGAGACATTCATCTTTTCAGGGGGCGGTGGTGTACACGATAACGGCGGTCTCCGCGGCGGATTCGCCGCGAGATCGCCGTTATCGATGGCGGGAGAGTGCCCCCCCCCTCCCGCCGCTCTCCCGCGCCCTCCGCCGCTTACCGGAGCCGTCGGTAGCGGCGGAGGGGATCGGATGTGTCCGGCAGCTGAGCGGGGACGGGACTGAAGGAGAAATCTCCTTCACCCGTCCTCATAGCTCTGCTGGGCGGAAGTGACGTCAAAACGTCAGTCCCGCCCAGCCTCTTAAAGAAACATTTTTTTTTTTGTCATTTGAAAAAATGACATTTTTTTTTTTTTTTGCATTTAAGTCTAATTATGAGATCTGAGGTCTTTTTGACCCCAGATCTCATATTTAAGAGGACCTGTCATGCTTTTTTCTATTACAAGGGATGTTTACATTCCTTGTAATAGGAATAAAAGTGATCAATTTTTTTTTTTTTTTTTCAGTGTAAAAAAATATAAAACTAAATAAAAATAAATAAGAAAACCAAAAAAAAATTTTTTAAAGCGCCCCGTCCCGACGAGCTCGCGCGCAGAAGCAAACGCATATGCGAGTAGCGCCCGCATATGAAAACGGTATTCAAACCACACAAGTGAGGTATCGCCGCGATCGTTAGAGTGAGAGCAATAATTCTAGCCCTAGACCTACTCTGCAACTCAAAAAATGCAACCTGTAGAATTTTTTAAACGTCGCCTATCGAGATTTTTAAGAGTAAAAGTTTGACGCCATGCCACGAGCGGGCGCAATTTTTAAGCGTGACATGTTGGGTATCATTTTACTCGGCGTAACATTATCTTTCACAATATATAAAAAAATTGGGCAAAATGTATTGTTGTCTTATTTTTTAATTCAAAAAAGTGATTTTTATCCAAAAAAAGTGCGCTTGTAAGAGCGCTGCGCAAATACGGTGTGACAAAAAGTATTGCAATGACTGCCATTTTATTCCCTAGGATGTCTGCTAAAAAAAAATATATAATGTTTGGGGGTTCTGATTAATTTTCTAGCAAAAAAATTGTGATTTTCACATGAAGGAGAGAAGTGCCAGAATTTACCTGGTGGGCAAGTGGTTAATTAAAGGAGGAGTTTTTTTGGAGTGCGGCTGTCCCAGCTTTTTTCCTTCATCCTAACCTGCATTTTCTTGTAACTGTATACAATGTTTCAAATTCTTGCAGACTACTTTATACAATTCCCATCAAAAAAATCTCTGTGTCCAATTGACTACACTGATTAGTCAGCTGGTCATTATGGTTTCAGACCAGTTTACTGATAGTGAGAATTGTGGGCCACGACGGCACATTACATAATGGTCCACCACTTGTAGTCTCCACATGCAACAGGGTGACAACACTAGAATGCAATTGGGAGACAACTGTGACCCTATAACAGGAAGCTCCTGAACAAGGACTATAATAGCAAGACCATCAGGTATTATTGTTCAATTAAAACTTAAAAAATATTGAAAGCAACTTTGGACATTATGATAACATGATGAAGCTGAGATTTATTGGTGAGTTTAGATCTGGTTTAAAAATAAAAAAAAGCTGTTTCCTTTATGATTATGGAGGAAGGCAGGTGACAACAAAGGCTTCCTCAGGCAGGAGTCCCTGGTGTATTTTATTATATATACGTAAGTGGATAAGCAAGTAGAAGTTGGCCACATCCAGCTTGAGTTGGTCTGTATTGTTGAAGACATTTCCCCACGTATGGAAGTGACTTCTGCAGTCCACCCTTCTTCAGCAGAAGCTACTTAGGCTCCATTCACACCTAGGCGTTTTAACGCCTGAAGCCCGACGCTATTGCAGCCTGAAATACGCTGGAGGGGTGATTTAACATTGTTCTCTATGGAGATGGTTCACATCTCCACGCCGAACGCCGAAACGCCGTACGCCTGAAGCTCAAAACAAGTTCCTGACCCTTTTTTTTCAGGCGGCTTCGGCGTTCGGCATAGCCGACAATGTGTAAATCACCCCTCCAGTGAAAACCATGGTAAAAAACGCCGCCTTTTGTCGCGGCAAATCGCGGTAAAAAACGCTGCAATTTGTCGCGGCAAATCGCGGTACAAAACGCCGCGCTAAGGTGTAAATGCAGCCTTAAACTTGAGGGGAAATGTCTTTGACATTACAGAACAAAACCGGCTACAGTGGAACCTAGGATTGCAAGTAACGTGGCTAAAGAGCGTTTCGCAATAGGAGCAATGTATTTCCTAAAATACCAAAATGAGCAGGATTCAGGCCTAAGCGGTGTGCAGTACCGCGTTTGGCCTGAGGTGGGGGGCGCCAAAGTCGAACGGCGCCGATCGCAGCCAATCTGCACCGTTCGGAGATGCATGGAAAACCCTGAGGACAGCACAGCTGACCTCGGCAAACCTCGGGAGCGGGGTCTTTCCGAGGTTTGCAGAGGTCAGCTGAACTGTCCTCGGGCCTTTCCAGCCATTTCCGAGGCTCTCCAGTGCCCCCCGCCTCTAGCTGCATGCGGTATTGCATGCCACTGAAGTCAATGCGGAACAAATTATTTTCGTTTCCATTGACTTCAATAGGGAAACTCGCTTTGATATGCAAGTATTTTGGATTACGAGCATTTGCCTGGAACGGATTATGCTCATAATCCGAGGTTCCACTGTAACTGCGAATAACTGCTAATAGATATACCATGGCCTGGACACATGGTAACCTTCAGAAGCATAACTTGATTTTATGCAGACCTTTTGGGGGAGATTTACTAAAGCTAGCGTACACAGAATATGGTGCAGTTGTGCAAAGTAACTAATCAGCTTCTAAATTCAGCTTGCTCAATTAAACTTTCAGACTAAAACCTAGAAGCTTATTGGTTACTATGCACATCTGCACCAGATTCTGTGCGCACCAGAATTTTTTAGTAAATCTCCAAAAATGTAAGAAAAATCTTCCAGTTGATTTCCTAAAACTGGAGAGTGCAAAATCCGGTGCAGCTCTGCATATAAACCAATCAGCTTCCAGCTTTTATTGTCAAAGTTTAATTGAACAAGCTCAAAGGGGTTGAAAACTCTTGTGCTTTTTCACCTTAATGCATTTTACTTATCTGAGCCCTGAATTTCCAGAGGGCGCGATCCCGCATCGTTCTCCCCATGGCTCCTCATTGGATAAGTTGATAGCAGCGCAGCCATTGGCTCACGCTGCTGTCAATCAAATCCAATGACGTGGCCACCAGGGGGCGGGGTCGAGTCATACAATCGGCGGCTATGGACACCGTTTGTATGACACGGGAGCGTGCCTGCAAGGTAACCCCCTTGGTAGAGAGCTTCCCAGAGGGGGTTAGCTATTGCGGGGAGGAGCTGCGAGAGCCGCCGTGGGACCCCAGAAGAAGACGATCGGGGGTCACTCTGTGCAAAATGAACTGCGCAGTGGAGGTGAGTATGACATGTTTGTTATATATTTAAAAAAATAAAAAAAGAGTGCCTATAGTGTCACTTGAAGTTAGAAGATGATTGGCTACCATGCAAAGCTGCACCAGATTCCGAGTGCTAAAGTTCCTATTGATATGCAGGATTATGAAAGGAAATCTCTCTACCGAGATGCAGATGGGGGAAAAAAAATGATGGTCCAATTCCCTACCACCTCTCTGTCACTTAATAGAAAAAGCTTTCAAAATTAAAGATTTGCAAAAAGATTAAAAATTCTCATCTCAGTCCCAGCTTCCAGGAGGCATGGGTGAAATCGCCGTACCTTACTGCTGCCTCCTAGGATAGCTGAACACCTGAAATCCTGCAAGAATGCATCCCGTCCCATTGCAGGAATGCATTTGCACAGGATTTGGAGTGCTCTGCTCATTCAGGAGGAAGCAATGAGGGGTGGTGAAGTCACACACGGGACCACGGGACCAAGTTGAGAACCGCCTATCTGCAGTTCTCAGCACTTGGCAGGGGCAAGCAATGGCATGAGGAATGCAGAGGAACGTCTCACCAGCATCTGCTTTCCTTGTACTGCTGCTAGTTGCCACACAAGAAATGATTGGTTAAACCAGTGTTTTTTTTACCACTACTATTTCTTTATTCTGGCTTTTTTTTTTTAAAGACATGACATTAGAAATGTGAAGAAAAGTTTAGCACTGTAAGGACTCGTTCACATGTGAGATTGGGGTATAGTAAAACCCCATGATTGAGCCGCGCTTCCATACCACCCCCCAATAGCTCCCCCCTAGAGGAAGCGGCCAAGGTGTACACATGCCGTGGCTGCGATACTTTGCTATGTGGCCATAGCAGAAGTTATATCTCCTGCCACTTTCAGCAGGAAAAGCGCCCACTGACTGCGCCACATTCAAGTAAATGGGGCCGCCCTGCAGTGCCCGTGATTGTGGCGCACTAATGTGGTGATCAAGGTGTTACAACACCTCCTCACCGCCTGTAACATACTCTCCGGCGAGTGATCCAAATGTGGATCACTTTTCAGAGAGCACCGCAAGTGTGAATGAGTCCTTAAACACTTTTTGATAGATAAATAGCACACTTTAACTGCTACATTTGCAGGGCAGCTTGGTCTTTTGAAAAACAACAGATTTACTGGCTGGATCAACAGGTGAAAATAAAAGAAAGCCTAAAAAAAGAAAACAAATGCAACCATCACATCTAAGAATTGGTAAGCTGCAATATAATAAATGTTTGCTGTTGGGTTTAATACCACTTTAATTTACTTCAATGTTTCAAGGATTCACATAAATAAACAAAAAAGCTGATCATTGTAAGCACCCCTATCAGCGGTTAATGATTTGCCTTAACCCTGTAACTGCTACATATGCTGGACAGTTTGTTCTTTTGAAACACAACAGACTTAGCTTTGGTTCACACCAGTGCGGCTTTGAAATTGTGATAGGTTCGCGTGATATCAAAGCCGCAAATTGGTGAGATTTGCACCTCCCATTTCATTGCAGCTTGCAACTTCATTTAACAGAAGTCTATGCAAGTCACAATGAAATCCTGGAAAAGTAGTGCAGGAACCTTTTTCAAAGTTGCTGCCACTTGAGCCGCAATGATTTGAACAGTTCCATTGCTGGCAATGAGGTGCAACGTGTCATGCGATTCTGAACTATCAAATCGCATGACAAATCTCACCAGTGCGAACCAGGACAGATCACCAAGAAAGAAAGGGAGAAAAAGCAGGAAAGGAAGGGAAGAAGGGAAAGAGGTAGGAAGGAGGGAACAAAGGAAGGAAGGAAGGAAGGAAGGAAGGAAGGAAGGAAGGAAGGAAGGAAGGAAGGAAGGGAGAAAAAAGGGAAAATTTGAAAGAAAGGAAGAAAGAGAAAGGAAGCAAGGAAGGGAAAGATAGGAAGAAATAGGGAAAGAAATAGAGAAAGTGGAGAGGGGGGGGAGAATGAAGGAAGGAAGAAAAGAAAAAAGGAAGGAAGAAAGGAAGGGTAGGAAAGGAAGAAAGAAAAATAAGGGAAAAAACAGGAAGGAAGGAAGAAAGGGAAATAGGAAGGAAGAAAATAAAAAGTAAAAGGGAAGAAAGGGAAATGAAGGAAGGAAGGGAGGGAGGGAGAGAGGGATGAAAAGAAAGGGAGAAAGAGGACAAAAAAGAAAGGAATAAAAAAAGAAGGAAGAAAGAGAAAGTAAGAAAGAAAGAACAAAAGGGAACAAAATAAAAAAAGACGAAGAAAGAATGGAAAGAAGGCAGGAAGAAAGGAAGGAAAGAAAGGGAGGAAGGAAGGAAGGAAAGAAAGAATGAAGGGAGGAAGAAAAGAAGAAAGGAAGGAAGAAAAGAAGGGTAGAAAAGGAAGAAAGAAAAAGAAGGAAAAAACAGGAAGAAAGGGAAAGAAATACAGAAATAAAGAAGGAAGAAAGGAAAGAAGGAAAGAAAAAAGGAAGGAAGAAAAGAAAATAAGAAAGAAATAAAAAAGGTGAAAGAAAAGAAAGAAAGGGTAAGAAACGGAGAAAAGGAAGAAAGGGAATGAAATGAAGAAAGAGGAAGAAAGAAAGGAAGGAAAGTAGGCAAGAAGGAAGAAAAGGAAGGAAGAAAGATAGGCAGGAAGAAATGAAGGAAGAAAGAAAAGAAGGGGAAAGAAATCACGAAAGGAAGAAAGGGAAAGAATGGAAAAATAAAAATAAAGGAAAAAAGAGGAAGAATGGAAGAAAGAGGAAGAAAGAAAGAAAGGAAGGAACAAAGGAAGGAAAGTAGGCAGGAAGGAAGAAAGGAAGGAAGGTAGGCAGGCAGGAAGGAATGAAGGAAGAAAAGAAGGGGAAAGAAATGACGAAAGGGAAAGAATGGAAAAAATAAAAATAATGGAAAAAAGAGGAAGAATGGAAGAAAGAAAGAAAGAAAGAAAGGGAAAGAAAGGAATAAATAGGAAAAGGGGAAAGAAAGGAACAAAGGAAGTAAGAGGAAGAAAGTGAAAGAAAGGAAGAAAGAGGAAGAGAGGAAGAAAAGGTGAGAAAGGGGAAGAAAGGAAGAAAAAAAAAACGAAAGAGGAAAGAAGGAAGAAAACGAACACAGCCGTCACATCTAATAATTCAGCTGCAATATAATAAATTCTTGCTTTTGGGTATGATATCACTTTAACCCTACTATATCCAAAAGGAAAAATGTATTTAGAGATGATTTAAGCCACAAGAATGGATTCTAAGGAATGTAGAACTGCAGGTCAGAGTGGCTCTTGTGTCGCTTTCGGGCCCCATTGCCAGGACGGGATCTGCAGGTCAGAGTGGCTCTTGTGTCGCTGAGGGGCCTCATTGCCAGGACTGGATCTGCAGGTCAGAGTGTCTCTTGTGTCGCTGAGGGGCCCCATTGCCAGGACTGGATCTGCAGGTCTCAGCTCCTTCTCCTGGACCGGGCTAAGGGGGGCGGGTCCGTTCAGTGCGCTGTCCTTGGTGCTGGTGTTGTAGTGCGCATGCTCGCCCCTGTCCCGTGCGCTATAAGTAGGTGTGCGGGAAGGCTCCGCTCCTCAGCCCGCACCATGAGCTCGTACAGCTACGACCCGTATTACAGCGCCTCCTATAAGCGCCGGGTGGTGGAGAGTAGCCCTCGGCTGCACATCCGGAGTAGTTATGGGTCCCCTAGCCGGAGCAGTTACTCTCCCACCCTTAGTAGCAGTGTACGCCGGAGCTATGCCTCCTCCTCGTCCGCCGCCTCCAGCCTGCTGCACAGCGCCGACTCCATGGACCTGACCCAGGTGGCCGCCATCAGTAGTGACCTGAAGATAGTCCGCACCCAGGAGAAGGCTCAGCTCCAGGACCTCAATGACCGCTTCGCCAACTTCATCGAGCGGGTCCATGAGCTGGAGAAACGCAACAAGGTGCTGGAGGCGGAACTGCTCCTTCTCCGCCAGAAGCACAGCGAGCCGTCCCGCCTGCGGGACCTGTACGAGCAGGAGGTGCGCGAGCTCCGCATGGCCCACGAGGAAGCCGCGGGGGACAGGCAGACCCTGCGCGGGGAGCGGGAGCGGCTGGAGGAGGCGCTGAGAGGGCTACAGGCGCGCTACGAGGAGGAGGCGATGAGCCGGGAGGATGCGGAGGGCAGGCTGCTGGATGTGCGAAAGGAGGCGGACATGGCGGCACTGGCCCGGGCAGAGCTGGAGAAAAGGATGGACAGCCTGCTGGATGAGATCGCCTTCCTGAAGAAAGTGCACGATGAGGAGCTGGCCCAGCTGCAGTCCCAGGTGCAGTATGCCCAGATCTCCCTGGAGATGGATG